>NC_056741.1:225987376-226007376 GCF_019279795.1 Protopterus annectens
CACACAGACACCTGGAACACAACCAAAATACAGTACATGATGTTACAGTCAGTCAGCAGTACTAACAGCAATAGTGCATCATGGCTAACAAGGTACATACACCTCGATGTGTACCCATAACTACTGCCAGCAAACAGCACCTTACACAGCATGACATTGCTAGACTGTACTATAGTCACCCTGTGCATCAGACCCATATGAACATGTCCGTGCATTGATGCTATGGATAATAGTGTTATGGCACAAGTTTCATCACATGCACAGGGTATGGTGTTAGATTGCCAGAGGCCTAAGCTGGGCCATATGGCTGACATTGTGCGTGTGTGTGTGTGTGTGTGTGTGTGTGTGTGTGTGTGTGTGTGTGTGTCTGAAGGGGTGATGTTCAAATGGACTGTGCAGAGGAGCTGTGCATGTTTCATTGTGACTGATCTGTGATAGGGAAGTGTGAGTGTTTGTCTGCACACCAAGTGATGTGGATGCCTGACACAGGGCTATGATGGACAGCCATGGACTGTACATGGCAGGATGTATGGTTCACCATCTCCTGGCAAGTACGTGGTAACTGGTTCAGCCAGGAGTATCACTGCCACCGCCAAACCCAAGGACAGATGCAGTACTACTCCCTGATGGTGACTGCTGTCTGCTGGTTACGTATCCCTAATGAGAATGGCCAGATAACATGCCTATGGCCTTGTCCAGTGTGGGGTGGACAGCACCTTACTTTTTGTACTGCCACTACAGGACTGTGAATGTGCACAGTCACGTGGGCTCACAGCTGATCATGTTGCTGACCCACAACCACCTGACCAATGCCCTACTCCCACCACATGCTCAAGCACAGACATGGTCGAGCAGTGACAATGTCTCACACACTGTCTATCCATGACATTGGCAAGGTGACGTATGGCATCACAAATGACCGTCATGCATGGCAGGGAGCACTGCATTTATGACCCTGCGCATCTGTCTGGTGTTGCAGTCAGTGAGTGCCTATGACTCCATGACGGACCATAACATGCATCTGGTGACACCTGCTGTGGCACTTGTGACAGGGTCCTGATGGGCAGCATTCCTCTGTTGAGCACACCTGTCCATCTGCCTGTGTGTGACCTTGTCTGCTCTCTGCCTATGACTGGTGTCTACACTTACACTCACCATACTCAACACACTAGTCTGTTCCATGCCACCACCCTTAACCTGTCCATTATCCATGGCTGCTGGGGACTGGGTATGTGTGAGCATACTGACTGTGTGCAGGGACATGGTGGGTGAAAGTGGGATACCAAACAATGGCACGGATTCAGGCACCAACAACCCCACCTATGCCTCACTATAGCCACCATCACCATGGGAGTCCGCTACTACACTGACATCAGGTTGTGAGGGGGAGGGATACCAGCCCCTGTGCTCACATGTGAGGGGAAGACAAGATATGTAAATTAATACTCTGCAGTATTATGTTTGCTGATACATACATACACACACACACACACGCACGCATGCACGCACACACACACACACACACACACACACACACACACACACACACACACTCCTGGAACATTCTTGCACAGCTGTGACACCTATGGGCCCTTCAGTGCAGACCTTTTGTTGGTTCTGCCTGCTGCAATCCATCTCTTTCACTTCTGATGACAAATCCTACTGTGTGATGGGCCTAGTAGCAGAATGGCAATTGTGGCCAAGACCAATGCTATTGGAGTGAGGTATACAGTGTCACCAAGCGCATATGCACATACTGTAAGAGATGACCTACTGCTATACAGACCACACACAATGACAAGGTGCAATGATATGTGATGATAACTGATGAAGGAACAACACCATATACTATCATTGCAGTAAATACACAACTCAGACTCACAGGGATTCATTTCATACATACAGGAAACTTGTAAAATACTAGGTGCATAGCCTCATAAGATGATGCCAGGCTATTGGCCCAGATGCCCTCATAAGCCTGGCCCAGACTTTTGCCCAGTCCGGCTGGGACACACGCAGGATCCCAGGGGTATGTCATCCATTTCCCATACATCATCCAGCTTCTTCTTCAAGAGGACTATACACATACTCTGCTAGACATGGGGAAGGAATGTATTTTACAGACAGTGTATTGTGTGAGACACTATGCTATCCTGTCAACAAGTACTATACATGTCACAGACCAGGTGAGAGCCTTCCATGATGCCGTGAGTGGGGCTTGTCTTACAGATATGCCATCAAGGCTGTTTTGGAAATGGCCTTGTATGCCAGACACAGGTCACCTATGATCAGTCCGTATGAGACTGAGTACAGATACAGGGCTTTCAGCCTACCTGTATTGGATAGGTGTTACAGATCTTGGATTTGCCTAGTCAGGAACATCTGTGGTCTCTGCAACTGCTGCATTTGCTTGGCAAGGTACATGCCAAAGGAGCCGTTGTACTTGGTAATGCATCTGATAAGGGTGGAGTACAGGGATGTTGTGGCCTCCTGATTCCTGGATGACATACCCTTATTTGTGAGGTGGGCCCTGTACAATGGTGCCCACATGGTGGGAAACTGTCGGGTTGCTACCAACCTTGGTGCACAAGTTGCCTCACACCTGATTGCATGCTCAGTACATTATTGCTGTCATAATTAGTGTGGATGATATCTGCCACAGCAGGGAGAATGATGCCTCTCCTGGCATTCAGTTTCCAGAAATTCTTCTTGCACCAGTCATTAATTGGGTGAGGGCCTCTTGGGGGCTGCTCACATCAGTAGGGGAATGTTGGACAGTGGCCAGCTTGCAAGCATCTGTACACCTGGTCATCCACAGACCACTGCTTTTGTCCTGTACCTCAGATACATATATCTCAAACAGTAGAGGCCCCCAGACCAATCCTTGGGGTACACCGCTTTGGAGGACTCTACTATTAGAGATGGGTTCTACTACTTTGACCGAGTGGGTACTATCATTGGGCCAGTTAGCTACCCATCTGGTAACATACAGGTTGATGCCTAGCTATGTAGGCGTATGTATCCTGGCCATCTGGGGATTATTGTGAGAGACTTGGGCTAGGTGAAAGTAGGTATTGTTCACCAACTTCCCCTCAGCCTTGTGTTTTTTGACCACTTCAGAGAGGTCATCCAGGTTTAACAGGCCTGATCTCCATTTGTCAATACCACACTGTGTGGGATCAGGCATTTTGAGGTTGCTGATGTCCCTGTTCATAATGTCATTGATGTTGCCTTCCATACCCTTGCAGAACAGGCTAGTTAGGCTGATGTGCATATGATTGGCTGGGTCGGTGGATTGCTTTGTCTTTGTGTATAGCGATGACAGTGGCAGTCCTCTGTGCAGATGGGATGACACCAGTGCTCAGGCTTTAGTTGACTACAGTGCGTAATGGATCTGAAAACTCATGCCTGTGTTCATATTTGATGCAGCCAGGGATGGTATCAGGCCTATGGAGCCTTCTGTGTGTTGCCTTTGAAAAGGCATTATGGACTTGCTTTCTGATGATGAGGGGAGGGGGGCAGGTGCTGTGCATGCACATGTGCACCGATGCGGGACAGGGTGGTGATGTTTACACTTCAGCTGTCTGCAGCCAGTCGCCTATATCTATGCCGCATGTGTATGTGGTGTTATTGACCACCACTACAGAGCAGATTTGTGTGTTGCCTCTGGGATTGCAGACATGTGGATAGCCTAGTGACTGGCCTTGGTGAACATGTCCAATTTGCACTCAAATATAGCTTTAGGGTAATTCACCTGTGACCTTATGTGCTTGTGCAGACCAAGGTGACATCGCTTCCAATAAAGCACCTGTTACTTCTTGACCCTGTCCAGCAATTATTTCGATCTATTATGGTATTTGTGTATTGCTGATGTCTACCACAGACGTTTACCCTACCTTGAGGAGGATGATGTTGTCCTGTCAGGTATTGCTGAGTCCATACAGCTATGTAGGTGCCCACATAGTATTGTGGTGTGGGCCTGGACACTACTGCTAATTCCAATTGATGGGACGTTGGCTGTAAAGCTATGTATACCTGCTCTGTCCTTCATGTGGGCCTTGGCCCTTTTACTTGTCTGTGTGAAGGACATTATGGAGGTGTGGGGAGTACAGCTTCACAGACAGTAGGTGAACAGTAGGTGGAAATACCTCTCAGGACAAGACATGTGGAGACAGCCCAACAACATGGGGGACAAAGCTCCAGAATTGGGTACAGATTGTATGTATTGCTTTTATACACATAGAGGCTTGCTAGATTAACAGGGTTTGTCTGAACATGCATTTTCTGTGTGACGTCTGACAGTGATATGTCTCTGACATACCTCTCAGCTGTCCAGATGTCCACAGACTGCCCAGAGGTTTGCCTGTTATGTTTAGTCTGGTCTTCAGACAATATCTGTTTTAGAGAACTCAGTAGGATAATGTGAGGATTGTAGTAAGTAAATGTTGACATCAATTAGTGTTTCAGACATCATATCCTTCAGGAATGTTATGTTACAACAAACCCTGTAACATCAGTGACTGTTTCAGTTTGTAACACCATTATGTAAGATATGCTAGTCTTTTCAGCCCCCTGTCCCCCAAGTATGCCATGCTTTGTTCAAATGTCTTGCAGTGAGAGATTCAGAGGTATGTGGTATATCATTATTCATTGACTGTACTCCTGATATCATCCCAATGACTTAGCAGACTCCTGGAAGTGGTTTGCAGCAGTGGCCATAAATATGGTCCCACACCCTGGACATTCTGTGGAAATATGTACAGTTGAGAGTTATGCATGTCTGGCCATTGTTCACAGACTGTCAAAATTGTGTAGCAGTGTTGTGTGTAAATGTTTGTTGGGCTGAGTAGGGAGAGTAGCAGATGTGAGTGTCATAGATCCTTTTCCATCTGACTGTGCATGCTGCTACAGTTGCTGGTGGTCTATCAGGTGTATATGTTTGTAGGGGGCAGACTGAGAAATGTCCTGTAACACCGCAGAATTCCCAGTAGACTGTGAGTTGTGCCAGTATATGTCAGTGTAGTGTGTGACTGGCAATCAGGATATGTTTGTTCAGTCGTTCTACTCTAGAGTTCATTTGGGGTACTAGTATTTTGCTGTGACTGTGGTGCAAATGGTTGTGGGTGGACATTTCTGCACCAGTATCAGCGTTTCCCTACAGTTCCATCCCTGTAGTACATGATATATTAGGAAATACATGGGTAATTCTCCAGAGCTGATTTGGGGTAGTGTCGTGTTGGCCTTACTGTGGTTCAAAAGGTGCTGGGTGAAATGGTTGGCAGCTCTCACTGTTATTTCTTTTCTGTTACATGACTGCAGTCATACCTCTCCACTGTCCAGATGTCTAGACACTGTCCAGATGCATGGTTCATATGTTTGGTCTATTCTCCATAACAGTTGTGGGTTTCTGACAAATCACTGGGATGATGTCACCATTGACATCAGTAAATGATGACATTTATTTGTGTTTCAGACCTAGAATCTGTCAGGAATTATATGTTAAATCAAACCATGCTACTCTTGCAGACTTTTACAAGTATAACAGCCATATTTCAAAGATGTCACTATTGTTTGCCCTTTATCCCCCCACTTTGTCAGGCGTTTTGCAGATGTATCGCAGTAAGAGGTTGGTTATTTATAAATATGTATTTATGTATAAATATATATACACACACACGCACACACACACACATATATATATATATATATATATATATATAGAGAGAGAGAGAGAGCTATACATATGTGTATACACATATATGTAGATATACATATGTATATATACGTATATAAAAGTACTATGAATATACATGTTTCTCTTATGTTAAATTACTGTAGTGCATGATATGTTTGTAAAAACATTACAAATCCCTATAGGTCAGATGGTGTGATTGTAGTGCACAGGGTCCTGGGTTCAAGATTTGGAAGTGATGACTTTTTTTTCATTAATGTTAAATGACCAGAATGTATATGTTTGTAAAAGCATTATAAACTGCCATAGCTTGGGTGTTGTAGTGGTATGTTGCTGTGACTGTAGTGCCAGTGTCCTGGGATTGAGACTTGGGAGGCCTGCTTTTTTTGTTACTGAGCAGAACTAGCACTGATAAAGAGAGTGATGAAAGCAATTTTAAGCAGTTGTAAGCAGGTTTGCATGGTTGTGAGCAATGCTAAGTGATGATAACAGACAGTTAAGCCCTCTTAGCTTCACTTAGCACTGCTTACTCCCACTTACACCCGCACTAATTTTAATTAAAGAAAAGAAAAAAGTGTGATAGGAAAGTGGTGAATTGGGGGCAAGCAGGGGGTAAAACATTAGGAAAACCAGCTATGAATGTACAGGACAGGTGTAGGAAAGGACCATAGCTTTACATTTCTTTTGCAGATACAGCTGTGAATAATGTGTAGAATTTGGAATTTACAGCCTCACATCCTACAGGGAGGGGTGAAGGCAATAGAGATTTGTAGAATAATTGGTGGGTAGATTGATTAATTTCACTCTACATGGGGGCAAAATGTAGAGTTATGTATGGGGCAGTGTTTTTTTTCATAGGACAGATGCCCTTTTTTTTAGGTGAGAGTGGGATGTTGGGAAATAGCTGTAGTTATGTTTGGGGAGGTAGGTTTGGCAGGATAAGTAGCATTTGCAGAGAGGCAAGACACACAAGACAGCATATAGGGGTGTTATATGACACATGAGGGGGTCAACACTTTCACAGCCCTAAATTTGGCTGTGCTGGGGGCTGGACAAGAGGGGCAGCCTGCCCCTCGAGGTGCATCAGGTGGCTCTCCATCTGATGCAGCTGCCCACCCAACTCAGAGTGGATGATGCTGCGCACCATACCCAGAACATTCTGCAGGTGATGGGCTCCTTTCCACGCCCGCACTCGGGGGGGGGGACGAGCCCCATCCCCTGAGGCAGTTCCACCCAAAGGTGGTGCAGGACCAGAGGAGGAGGATGTTCCGGGTTGAGAACCAGACGTCCTGGGGCCTGGTGCCATGGCCAGATGGGGTAGGACAGGTGGATTCGCTGAAATCTGCCTTCCCAAATGTACTATGGTGTTGAGGTCTTTCCAGAAATATTAATTAGTCATGAACAAAACATTTCAATTTTAGTTTTAACAGCATGCATCGGTGTTCCAATTAACCCAAAACAACAGATTTGAAACAGTTGAATAGCAAACAGAACACATGCATAAATGGAACAACAGTAAGTATTGTAACAGCATGCCAGTAACAATGACAGCAACAGGCCGCCAATGATTGTATTTGAACAATGTATGTTAACATGCAACCAATTAATTATATAAACAATAATGGAACACATGTCCCAACATTAGGTTCTGAGAAAAACATACCCATAGTATATGAATAATAATTAGTGATGCAGATGAGGGATGGGGAGAGAGAGAGAAGTCCATTAACAACTGTATAGGCTTCTATTTTTCACAACAGTACTGCTCAATACTCTAGAAGTCTGCCCTCACTTTACATCTTCCTATGGCCCATAGCTTTTGTAGCACATACATACATGTTAAACTGTCAACCTGTAATGGTATGAGGCAGACTGTGGCAACTATGTACACATTACTAGAGGGGGCTTGTAGATGTCAGGAATACATATCTGACGTAGAAGGGGTACCCTGCACTGCTGTTGTGTGTGTCTGCTACTGGCATACTTCCCTTGATTCTTGTCTGTGTCCAAGGTTATTGGCAGCAGTCACCACTAGTTGTGACAGAGTGACACTTGACAGACTTGCTGGGGAGAGGACATGATGTATGTACCTAACCTACTAACATTTGCAGGCATATGGGATTGGACAATGGAACATTTGTACATGGTGTATTAGTATACCCTTCATACAGTTACTACAAACATTTCTTTACCTGTAAGACCTATGGAGAAAATATCTGTTAACACTTTTTAAATGTTTCTACAAATATTCAGGTGTATTAGTATTCCCTTCATATAGCTACTACACACATTTCTTTACCTGTGAGACTTGTCGTGAAAATATCTGTTAATACTGTCTGACTGTTTCTATACCTACTCAGGTGTATTACTATACCCTTCATACAGCCACTACACACATTTTTTACCTGTGAGACCTGTGGGGAAAATATCTGTTAATACTTTCTGATGGTTTCTACACACATTCAGGGTTTCTATTGTGTATATATGCACACATCTCAGTACCACTCCCTGGATTCGAACGATGTCTGGATGTGCTAAAATGAACAACAATGCTATTTTCTATCACACTGAGCTACTGGGAACTGTGGTTTCTTTCTTGACTGATTTCTGACTAATAATCTCTGGGTTGGACAGTCTAGACTTGTAATCCTGAAATTCATGCATGGCAGATAGTTATTGTACTGTGTATTACTCCTTTAAAATAATATAATCTGGAAAGCAAAAGTTAACACTAGACAACAATGCATACCAGCTGTTTCCAAGAACAGCCTCAGTTACTTCATGCTGTCAATGCCAAATTTGCTGTAAATAACCTGTACACATTCTATTTCTACAACATACCAGAGTAAACACAACAGTTTGTTGTATATTTTTATTACAGTGAAATGACACTTTTATTAATGGACATTCTGTGAATAAGTATTAGTGTGACAAACGTGTTTTATTCATTAGACACAGTATGCAATATGCCCACTGGCAGTAAATGGTGTACTCTTTCTACTTTATGGCACTATATACTGTAAGATAGATCTATACTCACCAGCCTGTTGGCGCATCCTTGTCAGTCTGTCAGGATGGGCCTCAATGTTCATAGCCCTCTCTTCTGCAGCTACAGGGATGAGAAACAAACATTATGCCTGCCTGTCTATCTACCCAGGCTAGAATTTGGAACAAATATAACTGGGATACTTACAAACTGCTACAGCATGCCAGTCCTGAGCATCTTGGATCCATTGGACCAAGAGCTCCCCCTTCCAATGTTTTAGGTCAGTGTAGTGATGCTGTACCTGTTCACCAGTTTGGGGGTTTCCAGTGACACTGGTGAGGTCACGTGCCAGATGGTCCCTGGCCACCACTTTGTACTGAGAGCCCTGGTACGGGTCGAGAGGTATGTGAGGCAGGCATCTGGGCACTCTGCAGAAACCTGTACAGTCAAGGGGTATGGCCATATGGCACTTTAACAATGGCAGACATTTGGTTCTCAGTCTTCATACCCTTCAGGAAGTCCGTGCTAATGCAAACCTTTTATTCTATCAACTTTCTGGGTTTGTAAGTGCAATATTTAAAAAGTGTCCCTGTTTTTGTGCCTTTGTCCCCCTATTATTTATGGTTTTGTACAGCTTTCTTGCTCTAGGAGGTTGAGTGGTATGTGAGGCAGGCATCTGGGCATTCTGTGGAAACCTGTAACAGTTGAGGGGTATGAGTGTAAGGCATTTTTACAATGGCAGACATTTGGGTTTCAGTCTTCATACCCTTCAGGAAGTCCGTGCTAATGCAACCTTTTTATTCTATCAACCTTTCGGGTTTGTAAGTGCAATATTTAAAAAGTGTCCCTATTTTTGTGCCATTTTCGCCCTATTACTTATGGCTTTGTAGAGCTTTCTTGCTCTAAGAGGTTGAGAAGTATGTGTGGGCATTCTGTGGAAACCTGTACAGTTGAGGGTTATAGCCGTATGGCATTTTTGCAATGCAAGGGGTGTGTGACAGAACCTGTCACACACACCCTGCATTGCTTTCTTGTTCCCTTATTTATTTTAGTGTCCATGGACACTGTTTTACTAATTTTATTTCATTTCAGTGTCCACAGACACTGAAATACTTTTAAAAGTGCTGTACAGCACTTTCTGAGTGCAGGAGGCATGTTAGCTGTGCGTGCACTACCTGCACTCAGTAGTGTTTGTATCCGTTTAACCTTAGCAACAGCACACTTTCATGAATACGCAAGGTGCGCTTGCTGTTAAAGCTAAGGGTAAATGGACACAGTTCACTCCGTGCAGCACTATTCCTGTACGGAATTTATTGCATTCAGGGGGCTTATCTAGTTCCATCTTACAACTTCAACTCCTTTGTAACTATTCAGATGTCATAACATCAATAATCCCGACACATTTTTTAGAGATTACTGATTTTTAGTGACAAGAATTTTACTGCTAAGAGTATAGAATGTATATACAGGCCTTAACTGTGAATGGAGTCCTGACTTTCTAAATTATCATCCAGCGTACATTTCCATCTATGGCATGACAATAACTGGGAACACAGTAGGGAAGTTAACAGTATGAATGAAATCATATTTTACACAATATGGGTTCAATAAATTTCTTTCCTGTCTCATCTGTGGTTCTTATTTCCTGGGGAGGTTGGCCCAAAATGAATCCCCTGTCAGTTATGACTTTGGCATACCAAGAAATATATGGCTGAAGCCTGGCATATTCTCTTTGCACAGGTAATTCACCAATTAATGTATTAGAAACAGAAATACAAGGTGATGCACATATCAGAACATAAAAAGAGAATAGAATGAGTGGGCTGTGCATCACCAATGACATTTGCTATAATTCTGTAAGTGTGCACAATGTGCATTGAAGAACAGATATAGCCAACACAGTTCTATAGTGACAGAACATCAAGCACTGCAGTTATATAGTAAAGAAGTGAAGGATTAATGAGTTGTAACAGCCATATACCAGTATGAGATGTGTAACCCAGCAGTAAATTTTGGCTACTAACAAAGGTATAACCATATGCCATGATGACCACTTTAAAAATATTTATTTTATGCAGTGAGATATCACGTGATTACATTTTTTCAAAACATGGATGGATATATATATATATATATATATATATATATATATATATATATATATATATACCACATCCCAACAGACCAGTGCCACCTTCTTCTTGAGTTAAAATCTGTTTAAATCCACAGCAAAATAAACATCAAAAAGTTTTGCCATAAAATCTCCTAGAGCCTCAGCCATAACAGCCTTTACAGACTAAAATGCAGGATGCCTATTTATAACATAATCAACTTCAATTAATCAATGATATCATTTAAGGCAGAATGCACATTTCTTAAAGTTAAAACAGAAATCAAATAAAACTCTGCCAATGGCATTCTTTATTTAGCCCATAAGGCTGCATAGTATTGTATTTAATAATAAAAATTGATTCATTTTTTCTTAATAAATATTTAAGTAAATCATCACTAGCAAAATGTAAGGAAATATGTTCCAAAACTGTAACTTTCAAACTATTAATATTTCCCAAATGTACTGTGTTAAAATGATATGCTACAGGGCTTATAATTTTATTATTTTTTTATATCCCTAACATGTTCTTTTATCCTTTCACTCAAGCTTCTTTTACTTTCTCCAATATAAAAATAATCACAAGAACATCTTATTGCATAAATTATTCCCTTTGTTGTACAGGAAGAGCAGTCCTGTATTTCATTTTTTTTCCATTTTTTTTGTCAAATGTAGGTACTATATATTGACCAATAGAACATTTACCCCCAAGGGCTTGTGCCCAATTTCTTCACATTGCTATTAATTGGTTCCTTCATTCTACTATATTTACTATGAACCAAAAAATCTTGATAGGCTGTCCTAAGATCTACTTGTGACAAAGAGGGTACTTGTCTCTTTATCAATTTCCAATATTCTTTTAATAAATTATTATATCTATCAGAAAAAAACTGTATATTTAGTAACAAAAAATGTAATGTTATTTTCTAAGACTCTATTTCCACCATTACCTATATAACGTTTATTCTTACTAATATTGTGATTCTCATAAATTTTAGCATAACTTTCCATTATCATTTGCTCTTCATATCCCCTGTTCAAAAACATTCTAATATCTCTTTCAGCTTCTATTTTTTAATCATTCATATCACTACATAGCCTCTTAATTCTTAACAATTCCCCATACGGGATAGATGCCATAGTATGTGGTGGGTGACAACTGGTGGCTTGTAGCATTAAATTCGGCTGATTGAATTTTCTATGTATCCTAGTTTTAATTTTCTCATTATTCACTCCTTCTACAGTGATATCTAAAAAAATTAACCTTCACTCCTACTTGTGCTTGGTCATATTTAATTCCAAATCTGTTATTATTCAAAAAATTCAAAACCCAGGTACCTTTTCTCTGCCTTCATGACATATAGATATAAGGTCATCTATAAATCTAAAGTAATATTTAACATGTCTCTGAAAAAATATATTTCTATATATATGGGTGCTCTCCAAAAATCCCAAAAGGGGCTAACATTTATTCCCACTGTTTTTATAAGATTGCATGAAGTTAAATCAGAAATATTCAAATTAATTCATAAAATGCATTTAAAGGAATATTTTTACAATATTGTACCATACAATGTGAATATGTCAAATGAAGATACAGATTCATCTAGTGACAGCAGTTTTTATTCCAGTGATTCAGATGTTGAAAATAATGCATATACTTTATTTGATACAAACAAAATCTTAGTTATAAGTACTTTAATGCCACCCTTTAAAAGTGTTAACATACAACGATTTAATAATGCTATTAATTTAGTAATAGAAAAAGAATTGAATGAATTTAATAGAATGAACAAGAATTATAATTTATCAAAGGATGAATGGTATAAATTGAAACAACTTAGTAAGAATGATAATATTGTATTTAAGCCCTCAGATAAAGGGGGCAGATTAGTTGTTATGAATTCTTCAATGTATTAGGAAATGTGTATGCAACATTTGAACAATGAACAAATGTATAAAAAAGTAGACATAACTGTTTTAAATCAGGCTCAAAGAGAATACAAGATATTGATGGATAAAGGAGTGAGGCTTCATTATTTTTCAGCTTTGGATGTAGCAAAGAAGTTTACAAAGAAAGAGGGCTCAGTAGCTAGATTTTTTTGTGTGCCCAAAATTCACAAGGATCTACAACACCCCTGGGACATCCAATAGTTTTGGCTATTGGATATTTTACACATAATTTGGGATATCTTTTACATGAAATACTGTTGAAAAAAGTATTGAAGCTTCCATCTTATATAAAAGATTATTTTGACTTTTTGGATAAGATGGGGGAATTAAAATGGAAAGAAAATATGTACTTTGTAGTAGTAGATGTAACTAGTCTGTATACTAATATACAACATGTATATGGACTAAAAGCCATACAGTATTTCTTGGGAGATAATCCCAGAACACAATATATCAAAGAGTTAGCACATTTCTGTTTGAACAATAACATATTTGAATTTGAGGGAAACCTCTATAGACAAAAACAGGGTACAGCCATGGGGGCAGCATTTGCCCCCATGTATGCAAATATGTTTATGGGATTAACGGAGAGCACCCATATATATAGAAATATATTTTTTCAGAGACATGCTAAATATTATTTTAGATTTATAGATGATCTTATATTTATATGTCATGAAGGCAGAGAAAAGGTACCTGAGTTTTTGAATTTTTTGAATAATAACAGATTTGGAATTAAATATGACCAAGCACAAGTGGGAGTGAAGGTTAATTTTTTAGATATCACTGTAGAAGGAGTGAATAATGAGAAAATTAAAACTAGGATACATAGAAAATTCAGTCAGCCGAATTTAATGCTACAAGCCACCAGTTGTCACCCACCACATACTTTGGCATCTATCCCGTATGGGGAATTGTTAAGAATTAAGAGGCTATGTAGTGATATGAATGATTCAAAAATAGAAGCTGAAAGAGCTATTAGAATGTTTTTGAATATGAAGAGCAAATGATAATGGATAGTTATGCTAAAATTTATGAGAATCACAATATTAGTAAGAATAAAAGTTATATAGGTAATGGTGGAAATAGAGTCTTAGAAAATAACATTATATTTTTTGTTACTAAATATATATTTTTTTCTGATAGATTTAATAATTTATCAAAAGAATATTGGAAATTGATAAAGAGATAAGCACCCTCTTTGTCACAAGTAGATTTTAGGACATCCTTTCAGAGGGGACGTAATTTGCAAGATTTTTTGGTTCATAGTAAATATAGTAGACCGAAAGAACCAATTAATAGTAATGTGAAGAAATTGGGCACAAGCTCTTGTGGTAAATGTTCTATTTGTCAATATATAGTACCTACATTTGACAAAAAAAAAATGGAAAAAAATTGAAATACAGGACTGCTCTTCCTGTACAACAAAGGGAATAATTTATGCAATAAGATGTTCTTGTGATTATTTTTATATTGGAGAAAGTAAAAGAAGCTTGAGTGAAAGGATAAAAGAACATGTTAGGGATATAAAAAATAATAAAATTATAAGCCCCGCAGCATATCATTTTAACACAGTACATTTGGGAAATATTAATAGTTTGAAAGTTACAGTTTTGGAACATATTTCCTTACATTTTGCTAGTGATGATTTACTTAAATATTTATTAAGAAAAAAGGAATCAATTTTTTTTATTAAATACAATACTATGCAGCCTTATGGGCTAAATAAAGAATGCCATTGACAGAGTTTTATTTTATTTCTGTTTTAACTTTAAGAAATGTGTATTCTGCCTTAAATGATATAATTGATTAATTGAAGTTGATTATGTTATAAATAGGCATGCTGTGAGCCTGCATTTTACTCTGTAAAGGCTGTTACAGCCAAGGTGCTAGGAGATTTTATGGTTAAACTTTTTGATGTTCATTTCACTGTGGAATTAAACAGATTTTAACTCAAGAAGAAGGCGGCACTGATCTGTTGGGACGTGGTATATATATTTACTTTCTACAAGTGTGATTCAACTACAGATAGATATCTGTTTATTTTTATTTTATTTTATATCTGATTTATCCTTTATTAACCAGGTCAGTCCCACTAGGCTGGTAACCTCTTTTCAGGGGAAACCAGAGGTGGTATTTTACTACTAGGAAAATTTGGCCAGGGTATCAGGGAACTTTCCCTACCCTTTTTAATAGGTGCCATGTGATCTTTTACATTTATTTTAGCTACCACCAGCGCAAGCAGAGGGGGGTCCAGTTTAATGTCTCAACTAAAGGACAACAGACTCAGGAATGTAGCATCCCTCTTATACTCCACTGCAGGGTCAGCAATCAATATACCTGGTGTGGGAATAGAACTCACAGCCTTGTACCAAAGGTGAGTGTTCTCCTGTTGCGTTACTGACACTGAAAAGAAGGATTCTATTTTCCTGTTACACATTTTGTTAGATGATATTTTTTCCATAAAGTGTCTGGTTGGCTATTTTTTACTTATGAGAAGTATACAAAGCTACACTTGATTGGAAGTAGGGGCTATAATCTGGAAGGTGGCACACAAATACAAAAATCCTGGTTGCACAACTGACTAGTAGGCAGTGTTGTCTAGTGGTAACAGGAAAATATCAAAGAAATCAAGTATGTGGCAACCTGGGACAATTTGTTCTTGCATGTACACCCAAAAGGAAGTAAACAAAGTCCATAAACACGCACAGCAGAAAATAATACATAGTATTTATCACTACAGCAACAGTGTGTTGGTTGAGATAAATGTGAACAATGGTGCTAAGGAGATGCACTTTTTCCACTTACGATACCTCCCTGATGGCTGATCATATAAAACAGTATAATGGCTAAAACAAGTTTGAGCATGATCTATCATTGACACATATTATAATAATTTATTACTAAAGGCTTTGTGAAGTAAGTTATCAAATATATTA
The DNA here is from genome assembly GCF_019279795.1 of Protopterus annectens. Lineage (NCBI taxonomy): Eukaryota > Metazoa > Chordata > Ceratodontiformes > Protopteridae > Protopterus > Protopterus annectens. Next base: position 226,003,057 of record NC_056741.1, read on the forward strand.
TTGGCAGATTATCAAAGTATCAACACATTAAAATGGCTAACTATTAAAATGTCGGCACTCAAAGCTGAGTGCTGACAGAGTGAAAAAAAAAATCCTGGAGACGAATGAATCTTGAACATCACTCTTCTTCATTAAATGTATTTTGTGCAGGTCTACCTGCAGCCCCCCCCCCCCCGAACTTACATATACCAACTCCAAGATCACCATACCTCAGAGAAAAGGGAATATTCCAGGAATTGGCCATTTCTCCATGTTTTAGGTCATTCAGTCTCCATGCTTCAGGACTCACTTTGGTGGGTCTCAAAATTTCAAATGGTTATTCATTTGAACCTTTGGTTTAATATCTTGCAGTAACTGCATGCCATACAACAAACATTCACTCCTCTGAATAGGCATTGTGTGCTTTATTTTTCTTCTTGCTCTTGTTAATGAATGCATTTTGAATACCATGATGTTTCTTAACTGAAAAATGTCTGTATATCATTAATGCAGTTATATAGTTCCCCATTAAGTAGCATATTGTGTCACCTATATGAGTTGCCTGTTTGCATGTGTCTGTGTGAAAGCTATTTTCCCATTCCCAATTCCCAGATGCTATGTTTTCTGTTCATGTTTGATAAGCTACTACTATGACTGTAGACCACATTTTAAGTAGCTGCCTGGTTCACTCCTGTTTTTATCCCTTCCCACAGTGCACTTGTTTTAAGGAGTTGTGCAAGAATAGCACATAGTGATTGTAAGTTTTATTTTACTAAAATATTTTACAAGAAAATGAGTTCAAGTTTCAAGACTACAAGAGCCCTTCTTCAGGCATGTGTAATTTGTTAATAGTGGAGGTACAGCTTTAACACTCATAAGTATATAGAATGTAAGAACAAATTACATTGTTTCTTATCATGTGTTAAAGTAAAAGAAAAAGGAGACAAAACATGAATATGACATTTTACATTTCCTTATTAGTCATTCACTACAGTTGCTCCATATGCAAATGTTGCAAATATTTTTCAAATTGTTGTACAGTGGTAGGTCTTTGGGGATAATGTTCCTCCTGTTGTATTCATTTAAGAAGTATGACACTCTCAAGCCACCCCCCTTCATTTTACTTAGTTTGTCCATTTTAGATCAGTATGTCATCAAGCATCTATGAAGGTGGTTTCAAATTTATCTTTAGCAGCACAAGAATTTGAACATTATGCTTATTTCTCTTTATTTATTTACTCATTTTTGTATTTATTTTTTTTTCAGAAGAACCAGAAAGGGAGAAAAATGAGATTAAACCAGAAAACGTTACACATGTGCTCAAAAGTAAGCATTTCTGTTTTTACCTGTCAGAACCTTGTAAGTTACAGGCAATAACATCTAATTTTAGTTATATGTGTACTATCTTACAACTGCCAGTTTTAGTTATAATGTTTTATGGAATGTTATCTTGTTTGATGTAGCAAGTTTTTTTGTATTCCTTATCTGAATTTACATTTACAGCCTCATATCCAAATGGATTGCAAATATTAAATTCAATAATGGTATATTAAATGAAGTGCTTATATTTTCCTGTATACAGTATTCTTTAGCTAATTTAATGGAAGTGCCAGTTGCTGTCATACTTTACAGCTGTTTATTTGCTAAGTCTGCTGTATGGTATAGCTCAATAGGCAAGATAGCTGTCTTATGATATTTATAGTTGTCTGACATCCAAATTTAACATTTGAAAACATCACATTTTGTAAATGGACAACCTACTGGTGGATGAAGACAGAACACTTGAGTTTCAATTGTCCATGGTCAACTTGCGGACAATCAGAGTTCCTCTATAATGATGTGGGGGGGGGGGTTACCCACTTCTTCAAGTTGCTGTGACTATGGAGTTGGTATATATATATATAATTTATTTATTTCATGGGGTGTGTGGGGCTTGCCCCTATTTTGAATGATGCTGCATTTTTTTTTATGACTGCAGTTTAGGGATTCCGATCCTTGGTGCATTTACTTTCATCCTTTCATAGTGGAATTGTAAATATAATAATGTCAGTGAAATTTATTTTTTCCACAAACATATTTTTTTCAGTAATCACTAACACAAATAATACTCACCCATCAAGTTTACTGCTCTAAATATTCAATATGATATGCACCTTTAGTCTTTTTTTAGTGGAAGTATTGATGCTATGTTCATGTTATGTTCATACTGCTTTAGCATAAGTCCAATTGGGAGTTCTGTTTCACTTTAAAAACTTCATTGAATTTGATTTGGCCAAACATGCTAATTTGAAGCCAGAAATGACTGAAATACATTTCACTGAAATACCTTTATTTATTGGGATATTCATCAGAAATGTCTACAAACTAAAACTGTATTGCCAAAATAATGATTTGGGTCACATACATGGTGTCATACCAAGTATATTATAATGTTATGTCGAGGACCAAACCATCTTAGAGGTTATTCAACATTAGAAAAAGAGTGTACTGTCGTAGCTGCCCTTTTTCTGAGGTGGTATGACTTCAGGGTTAGAATATTAAAGGTAAGGTACCCCAAATCCCAAAAACTGTTGAATTATTTGATTTTTGCTTTTTTTTTTCTTATAATTATGTTATTATATAGACTGTATGGTTCTTCAGTTTACTACTGATAATAAGAAAAAAGTAGCTTTAGTGATTTTTTTGATTGAGTCTTATTTGGTTGGTTTGTTCCACTTGAGTGAAACCTGGATTGACAGGTTAAACTACAATGGAATAATCCTTGGAATTGTTTACACTTTTTTTCCCCACTTAAAAGCATTGAACCATACTCAGATCTTTTGTGGGTGCCCTACGGGTGGCAGACTCAAACTTCTGTGTTAATTTCCTGCAGCACAAGACTTCAAGGATATAACACCAGTTGCTCTTTTCTTTGCCTGTGCAGTTTCCAAGTGTGCACCAGCAGAGGTTCCCTTTTTTGAGAGATTTCATCCTTCCTTGAGTTGGTGCAGTTGCATAGCTGGTGTATATACATTTGGTAGCAGAGCTTGGGATTGCATGGGCATTACCTCCTGCAAAAAAACTCCTGCAGTTACATTTTTTGCCCTTGTATATTTCAGGCATTTGATGTCTGTGTTCCTGATGCTTGGTGTTTTTCTGCTTGGTGTTTCATAATGGAACCTTTTTTGACGTATATAACACTTCCTTGAATTTTAACAAAAGACTGTAAAATATTTGGAGGGTAGTGTTTATTCAATGATATTTCAATGATGCTTTTATACAAATGTAGCAAGGTGGCAGCCATATAAAGTGCATTTGTGTGAAAAACTTGCAGCAACAGCAAAGTGCTGATTCCATTTCTGTGTATCAGTAATTCTTCATTTTAGGGTTTATTTTATCCTTCCAGCTACTACATTTCCACCACAGTGATCCTAAATGTACAACAGAAGATATGTGCAAATGACTGCATGATTGGCATCCCAAAAAATTGAAGTTGTAATGATACCAAAACACATCCTCGGCGAATATTGGCATGAATCATAGTTACTCGTGCAGCTGTGTGGTTCTGACTATAGGAAAACAAAGCACGGCAAAAATGGCATCCTTCCAAGTAGCAAGAATGACAGGAGGCACAGCAGTCATCACAAAATCCATCATGCAGCAGCTATCAACAGCAGCCATCACACAGCAGTCAGCACACAGCAGCCATCACAAATCAGCCATCATACAGCAGTCAGCACACAGAAGCCATCACACATCAGCCATCATAGAGAAGGCCATCACACAGCAGTCAGCACACAGCAGTCAGCACACAGCAGCCATCATATAATAGGCCATCACACAACAGTCAGTACACAACAACCATCATACAGTAGCCATCATACAGCAGGCCATAACACAACAGCCATCACACAGCAGCCATCATACAGCAGTCAGCATACAGCAGCCATCACACAGCAACCATCACACAGCAGCCAGCATACAGGAGCCATCATACAGCAGCATCACACAGCAGCCATCATACAACAGTTAGCACACAGCATCCATCGATAGTAGAGAGAGTCTTATCACAAAAATACTATGCAATAAGGGAAAAGAAGAAATATATCAAATGCCTTCATGGAAGTAATGAATAGAAAAAACTATAAGCAGTTAAGACGAGAAGTATCACTGTTAGAAGAATATAGATGAGAGAAGAGATAAAAAAAAACTTAGAAAAAGGGTATTTTGTGATGGTGCACACTGGTACAGTGTACTGGCACCTCGGCCCTGACAAAGAAAGTTTTTTTTTTTTTTTTTTTTTTTTTAATTACAGCCATTGTTCTTTAAGAATGTCCTTTGCATCTGGTTGCACAGACACAA
>NC_056741.1:226009876-226059876 GCF_019279795.1 Protopterus annectens
AGTGGACTACATATACGTTGGTTAACAAAGTCCATTGAACATGTGGGAGAAACAGACAAATGCAGGTTTTGTAAAACAGAACTGGGAACAGACACATATCTTATTGCTGGGTGTGATACTCTAATGACAGAGGGCCTGTTTACTGAAAGCCATAATGATGTGGCAAGACAGTTGTATTGGGGATTGTGCAAATATTATAATACCGAAGTAGCTGAGAAGCACTGGAAACATGAGCCACAAAGCATTATAGAAAATGATGTTTATATCACATCAGATCACCCATTACCAACAGTTCAAAAATAGTTCCAAAAAAACAGATATGGAAGTCCATGAAAAGAAGACAAAATTAGCATTGATCATTGAAATTGCTACACCCAGTGATTACAGTGTCTTACGTATAGAGAGACACAAAGTCTTAAATACCAGGATTTGTAGGCATAAACTAAGGCAATGTGGAAGAAGGATACCCAGAAAGCTCCAATTGTATTAGGAGAAATGGGTTTCATAAAAAATATTTTACAGTCATATTTAGATATGTAACCGTTATATGCGACTCCATCTGAATTGCAGGAGGAGTCAATTTTTGGGCACACTATGGGTGCTGCAAGGAGCACTTTCGGCTAACATCAAAGACTGAAACAATACTAATTTCATGACCTTTAATCATACTTAGACTTAGGAATGGGGTTCATCCACATCATGGTATTAGATACCCCAAAGCCTTGGAGAAATTAAAATGACAGCCATCATACAGTAACCATCACACAGCAGCCATTATACAGCACTCTGATAGAGTCCTTATTGCCACTGGCATGTATCTGTTGCTATTAGAGACAAGTATAGACAGTCCCATCAGTAGCTGACTTACAATAATTGATTATGGCAATTTTACTAATCAAGACATTATCGATCACATAAAATCTGGGAAATTGTAATCATCTCAGTTGAAATGTGTCATCATGAATAGACTATATAGAAATGTGTAGCCTCCCCATAGCTGTGCAGATCAGGAAATGTGTAGCTCTGTCCATAATAGCTACAGGAATCATTCAGAGCATGCTAGGAACATGTTGGGTATTCCACATGCTTCTATCTCTAACATATTCAACAAGTAGATCAGTATAATATTTATACATATAGAGGATCATACACAGGTTTATAATCCACAAAAGGAGAGAACTACTGCATGCATGCCTTCAATAATATCATCTACCTCCCTGGGATACTGGATACCTTAGAATACACATACAGAGCAATAAAGACCCCATAGGGGCCAAAGTCACAAAGATATGTGAACAGAAAAGGATGCCATTCTATGAGCTGACAAGCTGTGTGTGATGCTCATGGGATTATTGCCAATGTGTTAAAGCATGACCAAGGCAAATCACACAATTCTGATACCTGTTCCCTTATCTGGTGTCCACCTCAACTTTATGTTGAGTTCCAAAAAAGTCCTCTCTCTCACACACACACACACACACACACACACACACACACACACACACACACAATCATCTTGAAGTTGAGGACCAAGAAAAAAGTATTTTCAAAGATAAGGACCAGAAAGCTAAAGACCAGAAAAATAAAAGATCATCTGCCTTGATGATCTGAAACAGTAATAAACTGCTTGCTGCTACAAATGTAACAAGCAGCTTGCTACAATTATAACATGACACATGAAGTACGAGTGTTTTGATAATTACCTCAAATACAGTGCCAACAATCATTTTTGAATGCTGGTGCTGCACTGCATGGGCATATGCTGGTCATGCACCCTAACACCTTATATCTGAGATAGCTCCCCCTCTTTGCCCCACTCTGGATGCATCTGTCTGACACACATCTCAGCTGTATTGACACTTTCTGCATACTGGAATTCTACAGGGCTATATAGCTGGTAAGGGCACCCACTGTGGTTAATGTTAAACTATACAGCTACATTTCTAATGTGTCCCTGTGTAGTTATCCCTTGCATATGCGGATACTGTGTTGCATGTAATTCTGGAACTGGCTGACACTCTTCTTTATGGCACCTATATGAAGCCACCAGTGCATGGTCAATTAGCAATATATCACTGCAAATACACAAACTTGCAACATATACAGCTTGTATTTGGTCAGCTCAAAGTCTGCTTCTGCTATGTTGACATATTGGGAGGCACTCCAGTAGGATCCTGGATAGGCTGCTGGATATTCATAAGCAGATTACGTGCTCATGCCTCTCAACCTGGAAACAACAAAAATCTGGACAAAGGCCTACGAAAAATAGGTACAAACCTGTATGATGATTAACATAAAATCTGCATACAAAATTATGTAACCCCACCCACTCCAGGGGGATTGTGGGATACCAACTTTCAAATGCAAACTGAAGAACAGACAACCAAAATATGGCCCTAGATCATGTAGTAAATGGTAACCATTTTTTTAAAATGTGTAGCAATGATGTTCACTGGGAAGGGAGAAGATGATGAACCTTAGGATTTTATTTTTGGTAACTTGCAGTATGTGGGTTTTGTGGTAAAAGTAGCACATTTAATGGTAGGCAATATTCTAATCTTAGCAAAAGAATATTATAATTTGCTAGGATCTCCAAAAGTCATTCTCAGTGGCACACTGATCAATGGCTTAGACTTTGTGCCACCATAGGCTGTCCTTGAGTTTGCTGCCCCCCCTCACAAAATCATGGTCAAATGCCTCCCCATACACAGCACTCCCCCCTGCAGCCATTCCAATATCCCATTACTTGGCTATTTTGCCCCATTACCATAAACACTGCAATGTGCATACTGCTTTACTTCTACAATGATTATTTGGATTTCATTTAAAATTTTTATTTTACATTTTATAGCACAGACACTAATAGGCATCTGCTAAACAAACCAATACAGTCTCACAATGAAAATATGCTTAGCATTAAAACTTCTCTGCCCTTAAAACTCACATTCATTGAAACAGCATTGAAACCCACATTCAAAGAAAATGCATCTGGCCAGTGGCGGATAAAGATTACCTTTGGGCTGTTTTCAAATCATAGGCCCCTTGCACATGAAACATACATGTGTTGTTTGATACACCTTCCTGACTGTATTAAATTATATTCCTTGCATAATCCAGCACACGTGTTAGAGCATATTCTAAATTTAATGGTTTTGAACATTTTTCCAATAAACAGTGAAACAAAATGCATGAACCAATAATGACAAAACTGCCCAGTTCAGAACATTTCATTCATAAAAGTATACACAAACTTCTACAATCCACCAGTATCAGTAAATATGCACAATCTCTGAAGTAAAAGTCATCTAAATAATTCTACATTAAAGAGATCTGTAACTAGTGAAGAGGTTGCTGCAAGCAATCACCTTTATACTTCATTGTTTCATCTACAAATTAAGTACCCGTTGCTGTTGAGGAATAAATTGCCTATGTTGCATTAAAAATGATAAGCTAGTAATATTGCTATAGGGAATGGATGGCACACTGATAACAGGTTAATATTTACTATGTATCTCTGCCAAAGAGGACATTCTCAGGACTGTAGCTTCCACCCCCTTTAAAAGTACAAAACAGTACCAGCAGTCCATCTACATACTGTGGGAGTAGAACCCACATCCTTCTGCATTAAAAGTAAGTATTCTACCAGCTGTGTTACTAACAACACAAACATATTTGGCATAAGTAGCACTAAAATTTTCTCTCCCTGAAGAACTATGCAGCACAAGAAATCTGGAAAAGCCAAAATTTATTGGGGGGGGGGGGGGGCAAAGTCCCAAAACCAGGGACACATTTTCAACATTGCTTGTATAATCTTAGAAAAGTTGCAAGAATAAAATGTATTGTGTTACCATGTGTGACACCAAAGAAATACTGCCAGTCCAGCTATCTGGAATTTTATAAATAATTGTATGTCACTTAAAAATATTAATATGATTTGTATAGAGATGTGACACTGCCAGCCCAGCTGTCTGGAATTTTGTAAATAATCATATGACATTTGTGAATAGTGATATGATTCATATGCTTGTCTTACAAATACAAGAGAACTGTATGTTATGTACTGAGCTTCAAGAATGTAACCACAGTGTACGCTACTGGTAAAGAACAGGAATGGATGTAAGGTATATGCCTGTGCAAATCTATGTTTTAATGGTAGAAACTGGAACATACAGAATTAACTTACAAAACTTTAAGAAAATAAGTTGAAATTAAGTGTGCTACGAAGTGCTATAAAAAGTTAGTTTCAGTGCAGCAAGCAGACACTGTGTCTAGAGCAAGGGGTTTTCCTATTGTCTTGAAACAGAAATAATTACTAGGTTTCAAATGTAAGGTGTTTTTATTGCTCTGGTACTTACTAGCAGCTGCACATCTGAGAGATAAGTATTTTTGACACAGAGATGTTGGTTTCTGTTAGTCTGGGAACTGAAGGCAGGTGACAAAGAGTGATATCATCCAGCTGACCCAGCAGTAATGTTTTGATATAAATTTGGGAACTCTCTCAGAGACTGTGCATTTTGTATTTGTCTTTGCACCTAGAAATATCCTCTCATTAGCACTTGCCTTACTAATAGTATGTAACCAGGGTACAGTAATCTCTCTTAGATATAGATAGGAATATAGTAAAAATTAGTTTATATGTTTTCTGTATTTATTTGAGACTGTCCAGGAATGTTATTTTAAAATATTTCCTGTGATTCTGAACTCTGCAGTCATGTTGCTGAGTTATTGAATATTGTCTTGTTCTTTTATTATTTATTATTAAATAATATTTAAAGCTTTTAATTTTGGCTGATTTGTTTAGAGATATTTAAGCTCTTAAGGTACTTGCATATGTATCTGGTGACACTGTATAGGCCACTCCTAAATAGCCTTGGCCTTGGTCACACTTACTATTTGGATAATAGTAACATTACACAGTAAGATTGGGCACTCTTTGGTAAGGGCCTTATAGTAGCTGATAAGTAAGGGTGGCTGATGGCAACTGGTACTACCTTATAGTCTGGCAGAAGGAGGCATAGCTAGTAAACCTGTGCCAGCCTTTCCCAGGAGCATGTGTGTGTTTGTATATAAGTCAAATCTCAAAGTGTGTGTGTGTGTGTGTGTGTGTGTGTGTGTGTGTGTGTGTGTGTGTGTGTGTGTGTGAGCTACTTGGACAGGGACATGAAACACTGGTGGAACAGAGAGGGTTTTGGAGGTCTTAGCTTGGCCACGTGGCTGAGATCTTAACCCTATAGCTGTGCCAGTGGGGAGTCTTATTGGGGATCTGGAGAGAGAGGGAGAAACCAGCCCCAGACTGACTGTGATCTCTGTGTGCTCTTAAGGGAAATTGTACTTTACTGTGAGTGTACTTGTCATCCTCCCAATGTGTATGTCTCCCACTAAAGCTGGTGGTGAGGATTGAGGCTTCTTGATTACTGGGCCAGTGCAGGGGCATCACATATTCATTTGTTGGCAGTGGAGGGATATCCACATCACATATTAATTGGTTGACAGCGGTGAGTTAGCCACATCACATATTAATTGGCTTGTAGTGGTGTGGATATTGAATTCCTGTAATCTGTGTACAGTGGTCACTGAATGTGTGTGTACTCTCAATCAGCCATGCAGTGAACATTCAGAGTTCATATCACAATTGTTATATTTTGACTGCTAGCTTAATTAGTAAGGGAGAACAAGCAAGCATGTCAGCAGAGGAGTATGGCAAGCTGACAAGTAGCCAGTTGGCTGAGATGTGCCAGGCTAAAGGACTGTTTTTTTACCAACCTGACTAAAGCAGACATGATTGCAACTTTAGTCACAGCTGCATCACATAATAGCAACCAGGAGGACAATCAGACTGGCCATGGAGATGTACAACTCTCAGAAAATTGACAGCTCAACCTTTCCACAGAGGTCTTAAAAATCTGTCTGGAGTTAAAGAGACTTGAGCTAGAGGTCAAGCATTTGGAAATAGAAGCAGCAGGGAGACTGAGATACCCTGCGGCTGAGGAAAATGAGAAACTGCATGCCTGAAAGCTGAGAAGGAGAGGCAGAAGCAACATGAAAAGGAGATGTTGATTCTTCGCCAGAGTCATGGAGGTAATGGGGAAGGGAGTAACCGAACCCCAGAAGGAACAAATGTCAGTAAATTTCTTCCACAATTTACAGGGTTGGATAATTTTGATAGTTTCATTCATATGTTTGAGAGGGTATGTAAATGGGTCTATATTAGATCACTGAATGCTTAAAAAAGCGAACGGTGATTAATCGACCTTACGTAAGTGAAAGCTTACAATTTCAAACTCTGAGAACAGCAATTTCTTTCCTAGGGAAAAAAATCGCTGCTCCAACAAAAAAAACCTCTTTAAACATTATATTAAGTGGGGGGCTTCACCCCCCACACCCCCCTACTTAAATATATCATCTCGGAGACCGCACTACAGTGCCGAAAACAGCAAAGTAATGAAGCAACCAAGCAAATTTTTTCCCAGGGAAAGAATTCACTTAAAAGCCATTTCGATATTTTGCCATTTCAGGCTTTTGAGTTCGACCAAGATACATTTGAAATAATGCATCTTCAGTCTTCTAGTAGGGAACCTATGTAAACAGTATAATGTTGACCAAGGCCTCTGGGTACAGTTCCTGACCCCCTTACTCCATGGTAAAGCTGTAACTGTTATCTCCAAATTGTATGATACTGATTGTTTAAATTATAATGTTGTAAAGAACCATTTGCTAGAATGTTTTAAGTTAACACCCGAAGCTTATAGTAAAAGCTTTCATGAGCACAGATACAAGGCAGATGAAAGTGTGTGTGTGAATATGTTGCTGAACTAAGCACCTATTTTCATAGCTGGGTGAGTGGATGTCAGGTCACCACTTTTGAAGAGCTGGCAGACCTTCTGATGAAGGAAGAAGCCCTTAGCACTTTGCCTGAGGACATGAGAATCTAGTTAGCTGATTTATTTATTTATTTCCAGTTTGATGACCGGGGAAGTCCACTGGGCCTAGAGAGTCTGTTTTCAGTGCAGGCCCAGGGAAAAAGCTCCACAGTACAAGATACAAGTGAAGATACAAAAGTAAAATCAAAACAGTGCTAAATACAAATACAAATCTAAGTCAAAGAAAAATGTTTACAATATTTACATAAGAAACAATTGTAGTTATTGCATTGTGAGCAGTTATGAGATTGAAGTGAGGTAAGTGAGGTAGGTTGAATGAATCCAGGTACTTTCCATTTAGACGAGAAGCGGGAATGAAGCTGAGTTTTAAAGTTATCCATGTTCTACATTTTCCTTAGGGAGGAAGGAAGAGAATTCCATTTTTTGGCTAAGGAGAAAGAGAGGAGGAGTTGTCCTGGATGACGGTTAGGTTTGTGGACACTAAGTTTTGGTGTTCAGATCTGAGAGTTCTATTTGGAATGTAGGGGGTAGGATGTGTGTGAGGGCGGGGCACTTGGTGGGGTTGAAGATTAGCCTGTGAAGTGTAGTAAGTTGGAGGTAGTACAGATAATTTGAAAGTTCTAGCCACTTTTGAGAGTGGAGGGCAATACAGTGATGGGAGGAGTTTTTGGCTTTGGTGGCAAATTTAAAAATTTTGTTATAACAATTTTCTAATTTGGAAGAGATGGAGGTAGATAGGTTGTTTAGTAGGGGAGCACCATACATTAGTGAGAGAAGGAGGTAAGTAAAGACAAGAGTATATATTGTATGAGGAAAGAGGAAGCGATTGTTTCTGTATAGCATACCAAGTTTTTGATTTTTTTTTGTTTTGCTGCATGTGGTTATCAAATTTTATGTGCTCATCTATAGTTACACCGAGTAATTTAGCCTAGGGAATGACTTCAATAGGAGAGTTGTTTTGGCTTAGGACTTGGAAGGAGGTTTTGTCAAAAGGGAAGGATTTTGAGGATGGGAATATTAATATTTTGGATTTGTTAGCATTTAGGAAAAGGTGTTTTTGGAGCATCCGGGTCTCAGTGGTTGAAAAGGCAGTCTGGGTCTTATTTAGAAGTACAAGGAAGTTAGTGGTGGAGCAGACTAAAGTTGAATCATCTGCATATTGGATGACTTTGGCAGTGGGAATGGCAGAGTGAAAGGTATTAATAAAGATATTGAACAGCATTTGATTGAGAATAGATCCCTGGGGTACACCTGCGGGGGTATGGAGAAAGGGAGAGATGCCTTTTCTCAATTTCACAGCCTGATATCTATCAAACAAGTAACTTGAGAACCAGGATAGGGTATTTTGGGAGACATTTAGGTTTGAACGATGGCTGAGAAGATGGGAACGGGAAACAGTATCAAATGCTTTGGAGAGATCTAACAGCACTATTTTCCCGGAATCTCGGGCATGATTCACTGTATCTAGGAATGAGAGGAGAGCTGTTATAATGCTATGCCTGGGTCAAAATCCATGTTGGGTTGGGGTGAGAAGTTGGTTTTGAGTTAGGAAAGGCATAAGTTGGAGGTGAATGCATTTTTCTAGGATCTTGGAGATTGAGGAGAGGAGAGGATAGCTATGGGGCAGAAGTCTGAGATATTAGTGTTTTTGCCTCCTTTATGGAGAGGAAGAATAAAGGCTGTACTTCCAGAGTGTGGGGACATAGGATTCCTGTATGGACCTATTGATTAAGAGATTAAGATGCTAATAGGGAAAGCGATCCCATCAATAGCACACTTGAGAAAGTATGAAGGTATGTTGTCAGGGGCATTGGAGCAGGGTTTTAGTTTGGAGGGAAGTCTTTTTATGTAGTTGGTGGGGATGGGTTTGAGGTCAAACATAGGGGGAGAGTTGGTGTCAGTAGGTAGGGGCGGACAATGAGGGAATATGCAGAGGAAATAGGTTGTTGTTGGGAAAAGTCTTGGTTAGTTCAGATATTGAATTAATAAAGAAAGAGTTGAATAAAGAGGCTATTCTAGATTAGATTTGCTGGGGTTGGGGCAGGGATTGTTTTTGGTGCCAGGGTTAAGAAGTGAATTTATTGAGTTCCAGAACTGTCTAGGGTTTTTGCATGATTAGACTGGAGTTTAATGTAGTAGGATTTTTTGTCTCTGATAATTTGTTTTTATTTTGCATGATTTCGGAGCTGTGTGTACTGAAGCAGTGTTTCTGGGGGTTTATTTTTCTGGTAAAGTTTCATCTGTCTCTTTGGTACATAAGTTGTGTGATGTCTTTGGTTAGCCATGGGGCAGTATTGGTTTTTATTCTTTTTGTTCTTGTTGGTGCTAGAAAGTTTAGAGCATTTAGGAAAGTGGAATTAAAAAAATTGACGGCATTGTCAAGTGGAAGGGTTTTTAGCATGTTCCAATTCATTTGCTTAAGGGAATTTGAGAATGTGTTGGGGTCGAAGTTACTGAGGTTACCTGTGTGTATGTAGTGATGTTGATGTCGGGGGAGGGGTTGAGCGATGGGCCAATTCTGGTAGGTGGTCACTGATGAAATCGGGAATGGTGCTAGAGTTGGAAATTTTATTTGGATGGGAGACTAGGATCCAGTCTAGAGTGGAACCTGGGGAATTTGCTTTATTGGATCTGGTTATAGAATGAATTATTTGGGTAAATTTGTAGAGGTTGCTAGATAGGGTAGGGGTGGAGTTATTGATGTTGTCCCAATTTATGTTAACGTCGCCTAGTATATATGTCTCAAAGTTTATTTTGGTTGAGGCCCATAACAGAATGTCTTCGAGGATTGGGGTGTTATTTCTGGATGGGATATTTAGGGCAATGATGCAAAAGCTTTTATGATTATTCATTTTTTGTAAGCATGCTACTAGTTGTGCATTAGCGAAATGAGGAATAGGATTTGGGAAAGGAATTACGGTGAGTAGGTCAGAGTAGATTATGAAGACATCTCCACCTTTTTTGTTTGTGCAGTTGCACCTGAGAGCTTGAAATCCTGGGTGTAGGATTTCAGTGCCTGAGATATGGGGTTTGAGCCATGTCTCAGAAACAGCAACAATGTCTGGTTGGTTGTGGCTTAGCCAGGCTTGAAAGTTGGATACTTTGTTACAGAGTCTCTGGGCACTGAGAGTGAAGAGTTGAAGAATTTTATGAGAGGAAGAATAGTGAGAGAGAGGGCTATTGTTGTCTGAGGATGAGTTAGGTATAGGGTTAGGGTGAATGTAACCAGCTAGGTAGAGGATATTGAGGAGAGATAGTACTAGGGGTTTTGTTTTTGTTTTAAAGTATTGGGGAAATTGTATTATGTGTTCAGTAGTATGAGGTTTTGCTGTGGTTGACATAATTCTAAGGTTGAAGTGATGGAGAAGGTTAGACTGAATCAGAGAGGGGGAGATGGAGTAGAAGAATTTGGTAGTGGGGTAGAGATATAGGTTGTATGCTGGAGTATGGGAGAAAGGTGAGAAAGAAGGGGGAAATGGTTGGTGGAATAGGAGCTGTCATCATATAAGGGAATTAGAAATGTCAAGAAGGTTAGGGGGTTGAGGAGGGTATGGAAGTGTGAGGAGAGCATAGATAAAGAGTGGGTGTTTAATAGGTGGATAATAGTGGGTGGAATGTGAAGACTTGGCCTAATGTGGATGGAGGAGGGGAGTAGGTAGCAGGAGGTTGGGTGTGAGTGATGTATATATTGAGTATAGGTGAAAAAGGAGTGGTTGAACTAGGGTAAGTGTTGAGAGGGAGAAACCAGCCTCAGACTGACTGATATCTGTGTGCTCTTAAGGGAAATTGTACTTTACTGTGTGTGTGTACTTGTCATCCTCCCAATGTGTACTCCCCTCACTGGTGCTAGTGGTGACAATTGAGGCTCCTTGATTACTGGGCCAGTGCACGGGCGTGACACCATGCATTTTCTGAAAGGTAGGAAGACTGAAACTTAAATGGCTGTCATTATTTAGCGAATTCAGTTCTCACTGATTTGCCAGAAAACCAAAAATTTTAAGAGGAACAGACAAAAGTATGAGACAAACATTCCAGACATTCTGTAAAACTTTGGACAGTTGAGAACTATGGACTTAACTCCTTGAATCACAAGTGGTGGTCATATGGGTAAAGAATTTAGGCTCTTGCTCCTTGTACCTAAGGTACAGGGTTTGAGTCTAAGTAACCCTAGCCACCAGTTCACGCACGCACACACACACACACACACACACACACACACACACACACACACGCACATGCACGCACGCACGCACACACACACACACACACACACACACACACACACACACACACACACCTGCTGTTTCTGTTTCTTGCCTTACCTGGAGAAGCTGGGGGAAGAAAGATGTCCTGTGCACTGCCTGAATACATGTGGACTGGTCTGACTCTGCAGCAAATTAAATTAAATTAAGTAATAATGTATGGCTTGGCATTCTGACAGGCTGTCTGTCTGCCTTGTGAAAGCTCAAGGTATCGTGAATGCCCTGCACATGATGATGTCAAGAACAAAATTTGTCAAAAACAAAAATGGGGAAATTAAAGGGGCCAATTGGGAATTTATGGCACCCCAATATTTTGCCCTCAAAACTGGTATGTACCAAGGAATTCAGTATGGTTGAGAGGTATGTAACATGATCCATATTATGGTGGTGAGGACATAGGCTGGGCAGCCCTGGGATATTGCTAGGGCTATAAAGCACACAAGACCAACTGGTAAGGTATCTGACAAGAGTGTCCTGAGACAACAACAAACAAAAGCAGCACAACCATCTCCCATATAGCAACATGTGTTGTACATTGCAATGCAAATGAAGTGATGATATATAGTCTAGATATATGGGCCATGATGAGAACACAGTGGCTACATGATGCATGTAGTATAAACATTGTAATGTGCTGCTTAGTATATGGTTGAGACACACTGTACATCAGATATTGTCACATATAACACACATGAGAGAGGGAGAAATAGGTCACAGTTGTGTGCACAGGTGCTATGGATAAAATGATATGTGTCTATCATGACAGAGTGGGTGGGTGAGGGGCATATCACAATAATTTAATGTGGGTACTGAGTTGTCAGCTATTCCATTTTTTATCTACTTTTTCCTCCTGTGTGAGTACTCACCATATCCAGTGGAGAGGGAGCCCCCCCCATTCCTCCACCCACCAATGATGCTCCCTCTGCAGCAGTTGCAGCAGAAGTGCAAATTTCATCTGCAGTTTGTATATCCACCATTTCGCAGTCATAAATAAATCGGTCAGGATATGTGCTGCAGTATTATAAAGGTACACTCCAGTGCAATCTAGTTCAGCATGGACCTCACTACCATGTTGTTTGGGATCTATATCTGACTGTGTCTTAAATCAGATTTGGGAGTCCCATGGTTATAGGCACTCTGTTATATACAATTCCTTCTGCAAAGTGTTTAGGGTGCCAATGTTTGACCATGACCTGCAGCCATTATACTGATTTGTCACACTAGGACTTGTACCCACCCCCCCACCCCCAATGATAGAACTCCTGTGCAACTCCAAGACTGTGACCTGGATAAGTTCCAGACATGAGATGCCCTACCGAATGAGGTCAAGATTTATAGCCTTCATTGACAGGGACTCACAAAGTGTTGTACACTTTCAGATACAGATGTGCAAACACTGCAATGACCACCCTACATAGCCCCTCCTTGTATGGACTACACCTTAAGTCAGATAACAATGTCAGTGTGTGAGATGATGGTGCACTGGCAGTCTTCTGCATGGGTGAGGACATGGCAGTGGTGCGTGTCACCATAGAACACATCAGACCAGTCATCACTATGTCCCTAGTATCAATGTCCTTATGAATGACAAGCAACACTGCAATGATGTCAAAGTTAGATTGGATTTCAGCAGATTGTGCCTGAATGATACTGCAGCACATCTGGTGATTGATGCTGAGTATTACATGTCAGGAGCCACCATGTGACTTTATCTAGCACCCATCAGAGGCTGTGAATGGTGGGTATGCCCACTTCAGTTGAAATTTGCCCATCTGCTGCAACAGCTGTAGATGGAAAATCATGGCTGGTTGATTTACTTGAAGCAATATGTAGTGTACAGTGTGTATATGCAATACAACTATACAGAAATCTGGTGTAAGAGGCACTAACCTGATTCATGATCCACCAAGACAGGTGGTAGTAGTCCATTCTTATTTCAGTAATTTCTTCTAGGGATAATCCCAGAATGAGTGCCTCCCTGCAGGGATACCAAAAACTCAACTGGCTGTTTCAGTCTATTGCTCATTGTTAACCCCCCGACCCCATGGCTGACCACTCAGCTGCTCTTGAACATGCCTTTCCCTTGGCACAGCATATTGGAAACCCTCTCAATGACACTGCTGTAAAACACACCCTTTGCAAACAGGTGTCAGTCATGTGACCAAAATGCTTATACCAAAACATCATTTTCAGCAGGGATGAAATTGTCAAGCTTTGATCTTCATCTCATCATCCAAATATGCAGGCAACTATGAACACATAACAGAGACCTATACACTTTATACTAAAAGGACTGCCAAAATGGTAACTACAAACAAAGGGATACAATACGACTGACACGTATCCACAAATGTTTTATTCTTCAGCACCTCGGTATAAAACCTTCAAGGAGTAATAAAATACAGAATACAAACAGTGCTTATATATACACAATCCAACAATCAATTATTCAATCACACAATCAAATAATTAAATAAAACAATTAAATAAAACACCTCCAATTAACTTCCCTATTTAATCCTGTGGGGATCGTTTTGTCATATTTTAAAATAAAAACAGATTCTTTGTATAGCAGTTTTTCTTTAAGCAAAATGTCTTCATTTTTTTAATTTTATTTGCTCCATAATACTACCTTATAACAGCAAAAAATCATGCTTATCCTTAAAATGAGCAACTATAATTTTACCTTCCCTCTGGTTTTAATATCTCTAATGTGTTCCAGCAATCTTGTTCTAAATGTCCTCTTAGTCCTCCCTATATAAAACAAGTCATATGGACATCTTAAAACATAAATGACTCCTTTACTACTGCATGAAAACAGACCTTTTGGTGTAAACCTAATCTTATTAATATGTTTAAAAAACATACTATATGTTTGCAAACTGAACAATTATTACAACAAACAGTTCCAACAGATATTGGAAAATTAACCATATTAATATTTGGTAAAACAAAATTACCATGTACTAACTAATATGTCCTTCCAATTTCTCCCTCGTTTATAAGATATTGAAGGCTTCCCATCCAACAAATTACATAAATCTTTATTGCCCAACAGAAAATTCCAATAATATTTTTATTCTACAGATTTCTTTACTTTTAATGTTATAAATAAAAACAAAATATATTTGTTTTATTTTATTATTCCCATTGATAGTACACATTCTTTGGCTAGATCTCCATCTAGTTAAATTGCCCTTTACACCCATTTCCAAAGTTTTTTTTATGGCTTCATTGATAATATCACAATTTTATCCCCTATTCTGGAACATCTTAGCAGATTCTTCTATTTCCTTTAATAGGACTTCTCTATCACTATAAATTCTGGACAATCGTAAAAAGTTGCCATATGGCATGCTGATAAAGGATGGGGAGATGACAGCTGGAAGCATGAAGACATTGGCTCCCATCCAAACATGTCCTATGTACTCCAGAACAGATTTTGCCACTGTCCATTCCATGCAACATTAAATCTAAATATGTCACTCTCTTACCATATTGTAATCCATCAAAAGATAGGTTATATGGATTATGTTGTAAATCCAAAACGAACTGAGAAACTTCTGTCATACCACCTTCACAAATAAAAATCAGATCTATATAATGATACTAATACTTAACATATTTTTTCATAAAATTATGTTTATATAGACATTCTGATTCATAATGTGCCATAAATAAATTTGCATACATGGGGGCAAAAGGTGCCCCTGTGGTCAGTACCCTGTTTTTGCCTGTATATTTGATTGTTAAACATAAAAAAAATATTTGTGAAACAAAAATCTACCAGTTCCATAATATAATTGGACAGTAGACTATCACCCAAAAGTTTAAGACAACAACCCATCTTTATGTTTAATAGACGTATACAAGCTTTTCACATCTAACATTATCCAGTACATATCTTTATTCCACACTAAAGAGGAAATCTTATTTAAAAAAAATCAAAGCTATCCTTAATATAAGAGGGAATTTTTAAAACATGAGGAAGACATAATTTAGGTAGTAAAAGCCAATGTTGTGTAAAAAATACTTGCATGCTGAAATAATCGGATTATTTAAATCCTTATGCAGTTTGGGTAGACAAAAAATGTAGCTAAAACACAACCTTCACTACTAATTTTTTCTGTATATCATCTTGTGAAATGTAACCCAATCTAACATCCTTCTGAAATAAAGTTTGAAATTTTGTTATAACATTTTCATGGATTTTACTTTTATGAACTTCATAAACTTTCTCATTCAGCAAATGATGTAAATACATTTTATAATATTGATAGACATGCTGCTGGCTTTATTATCAACTCCTTTCTCTCTTTAAGTTCCTGTAAAGCCTTTCATTCTTTCAATGTTAAGTTGTAACAAATATCACTTTTGTTTACTAAATCTTTGTACACTCCATTCACAGCAAAATTCATCATAGAACTAAAGTGCATAACATTCTCATTAACAAAAGGTGGAATAAATTTACTTTTGATGAGGACACAAGAAATATCAATAGGGCAATAAGCATTATATTGCAAAACCTCTATACTCTGATTCAAATCCAAACAACAAGAGTAAAAACTCTCATTCCATTACATCAGGTTCCACATTATCTAATCTGTTTAAAGAGTTTGCATAATACACATTTAAATGAAGTTTACGAATGAAATGAAAAACTTCTTGTTTTAAAACATGTCCTCTTGGTAACACGGTAGGGATAAATTTTAAACAAAGGGATAACCTGTAGGTTTCTGGACTGGTCTCTCCTTAAGCTGGGCAGTCCCTATTCGGGCAGTTATGTCCTGAGGATAAATCTGAAAACTGACAAATGTCATGAGATTGTAGAATGAAGATACTTCCTAATTTTCAACTAATAGCTGCATAAAAGTCTTATTTTGTATCTGAAGTATCATGTTATACGAAAGAAAACAAATTCTACTTTATTTTAGCTAACAATTGAAGTTGTCCTTTGCATTAGTAGTGGGTATATTTTTCCTGCAAAATCTCACATTTCCATAAAAAATGTTCACTTTGGACATATGAAAAGGTAGCAAAGCAACTATAATAGACTGCTTTGACCATTCTGTAATTAAGGAGATGGCTGTGGAGGTATGTATTTATTTATATTTATTCATTTTTATTTTACATTTCTTTACCATAAGTGTCTGACTGGGCCAAAATCCCGTTTTCATCAGAGGCCTGGAGAGAAAAGCTCCATAAAAAGTTTTTTAAAATCATATGTAGAACAAAGTAACACATAAGTCACTTATACAAGATCACTTATGCTAATAGCTGGTATACAACTTAAAAATAGAAAATATATAAAGTATAAGTATATAAGTTTACATAAAGCTGATGTAAGTATAAACTGAGATACAGCATGGTGATTTGATATGGATGAAAAAAGGCACAAATCAGAGCATCTATACCAATTAATACATTTATGTAAATAAGTATTTAGGAAGGGTAGAGAACAGAGAAGCCAGGCTTAAGTTATGGTGCTGTGAAAAAGTAAAAGCTTAGAAGCAAGTTGAGTGTGGTGCTATAGAAAGCAAAGACAGGTTGGGTCTATATTAGATCAGCGAATGCTTAAAAAAGCAAATGCTATAAGCAAAAGCTTACAATCTCGAACTGTCAGAACAGCGATTTTTTTCCTAGGGAAAAAAAAATCGCTGATCCAAAACACATACACACAACACAAAAACACCAAACAAACAGCAATCCACACACATACACCTAAAATCTGACACTTAACCCTACACTAAACTATACACACACCACTAACTATCCACTTACCTTAACCCAAACCCTAACCCTAAGGTCCATGACTATTGCACACTCACCTCACCTGCTCCCTAACTCACCTAACCCACTCTAACCCTCATGTCCACACAATCGCACACATACCTAACCCACGTCCTAACCCTAACTCACCTAACCTGCCCTAACACTCACATCCACACAATCGCACACTTACCTGAACCCGACCCGTAACTTTCCACCACAGCACTGAAAATACCGAAGCAACAGAAACGGACAACCAAATTCTTTCCCTAGGAAAAAATTCGGGTTTCTGTTGCTTCGATATTTTAAGCTTTCACTTACATAGGTTCAATCCATCAGTGTTTGCTTTTTTAAGTGTTCACTGATCTAATATAGACCCAACAGGTCATCCTGGGGTAGTGCAGGAGCAGAGCCACTTATTAGTTAGGTGTTCCTTGAGGAGTTGTTTGATTTGGAAGAGTTAACTGTGTTAAGTATGTGTTGGGGGATAGAGTTCCGTGTCTTTGATAGTTGGTTGGAAAATAGGGAGTCCCTGAAACTATTGTTGGCTTTAGTGACCTTTAGTAGAAGTTTGTTGGATGACCGTAGGAATCTACTGGTAGAGTAAGGATGAACTAAGTTTTTGAGGGCAGGGCAGTTGTCAGGTTGGTGAATAATGTCGTGGGCAATTGTAAGTTGGCTGAGTGATAAAAGATTTGGTAATTCAATCCATTTAAGTTGGAGGAGAGCTGAGCAGTGGTGTGTTCTGTTAGTGAGGTTAGTAGCAAATATAGCTATTTTATTGTAACAGGCCTATAATTTGTTTAAGTCTGATTTTCTAAGGTTTGTAAAGATGGGAGAGGAGTACAACAGAGTGGATAGTAGATGTGTCCTGGCTGTAGACTGTCTAGAGGTATGGTAAGGAATGGGTTGGCTCTGTACAGTGAGTCAAGTTTGATGTGGACTTTTTGATGGATAGGGATGTGTTTGTCGTATTTTATGGAGTTGTCAATTGTGACACCTAGCAGTTTGGTGTGGTCAACAAGTTCAATTTTCGTGTTGCTAGAGTGGATGATAAAAGTGAAGGGGAGCTCAGATGTTTTGTTATTTGAAAATAGCATTAGTTTTGTCTTATTTGGATTAATTATGAATTGGTTGTCAGAAAGATGCTGTTCTATGTCTCTAAAGGATTTTTGGGTTCAATGCAGGAGTTCAGGAAGGGGGGCAGCTGCACAGATGAGGGAGGAGTCATTTGCGTATTGTAGAATATTTGCTAAGTACTGACTTTATTATTGAAAATAGTAAAGGGTAGTGGCCCAAGAACTGAACCTTGTAGTACAGCAACGGAGACTGGTAGAAGGGATGAGATCTCAATTTGCCACTTAACTGCTTGTTGACATTCAGACAAGTAGCTATAAAACCATGAAGTGGCTTATTGGAAGAGGATTATGGCGGCTAGTTTGTCGAGAGGTTATTGATGGGATAATCTGTTAAAAACCGTAGACATGTCAAGGAATAAAGATGATATGAATTGAGCATGGTTTCTGAGCTGTTTGACTATTTCTCTGAAGTTTAAAAGAGCTGTTATGGTTTTGTGCTTTGGTCTAAAACCATGATGGGAGTTGGAGAGAAGGATATGGTGTAATAGGTCGGGCAGGAGTTGTGCATTTATGTATTTTTCGAGAATTTGGGCTAGAGGGGAAGTATTGAGATTGACCTGTAGTTTGAGAATTCTGTAGATGAGTCTCCATTATGCAGGGGGATGATATGAGAGGTTTTCCAAAGTTTGGGGACATATTGTTCAGACACAGAGCAATTGATCAGTAGGGAGAATGGATATGAGATGGAGTCTGCTGCCAGTTTAAGAAATTAATTTGGGAAATAGGTCTGCAGCAAGTGATATAGGTTTTAGTTTGAGTAGATTTTTTTAATGGAGCTAGTTTGATTTGGTCTAATAGAAATAGGCTTGGGATGGAATGCAAAGCTAGTGGGAATAATTAGTGGGATACTGTTTTTGATTTTTACTAGGGACAGTATTGGATTTATAAAGTGTGCATTAAATTGGATAGCTATGGTTTCAGTGGTATTAGGGGGTGGGGATGGGGGTTGTGCATTGCCCTGAGTTTAAGAGTTGTTTTATGATGCCCCAGAATTTCTGCGGTCATTTTGATTTTTTTCATTGGACTACTGTATATTATGACTTTTTGTCAATTTTTGATTTGTTTTTCGGCTAAATTTCTTAACTGATGATAGTTTAGGAGGGATGTATGGTTTTGGGTTATTTGATAGTGTGACCAGGCTTTATCTCTCTGTTTCTTAATAAGTTTAGTATCTTTTGTTAGCCATAGAACTGGTTTTGATTTTATGCAAAAGGATATTGAGGGATGCATTTTTAAAGTATTGGAATGTATTGTCTAACTGGAGATGTTTTAGAGGGGTCCAGTCACAATTTTTTAGGAGGGAATTGAAGGTTTCGGTGGAGAAGTTTTTCTTGCAGTGGATATGTTTATATATATTTTTAGTAGGACATATTCTGTGCCTGAAAAAATGAGTGGGCATATGGTCACTAAGAATGTCTGGGAGGCAGACAGATTGGGTGACATAGGGATGACCTGTTTGTAAGTGTTCAGTTCAGGATGGAATGCTTGCTACTGTGCTTGTCAGCTCTGGTTGGGAAACAGATTTGAGAGAAGCTGAAGAGATTAATAAAATTGGTTGGGTTATTAGAGGTACAGGTGGGCCAGTCAAGGATGAACTCTCCTAAGATAATTGTTTCTTGGTTAAAAATGTTTTCAATTATGGAGGCACTTTTTCCAGGGGGATATAGCCTAGTATAATGATAATGCTTTTTTTAGTGTTTAGCTGCAGGTGGGAGAGTAATATTTCTGAATTTGTAAAATCAGGAAGTTATCTATGCATTCTAGAATAAGAGTATCCTTGTAGATAATGGCAATGTTGCTGCCATGTGTATGAACCCTGTAGAGAGTCTATGCATATTGTATCCTTGGGTCAGGATTTCACTGTCTTTAGTATGGTGTTTTAACCGGGTCTTTGTTAATAGACTCTCTTGCTAATACCCTACTATCTGTGACTTCCATAGGGCTCCCTCCTCGACTAGCTTACCTCCCACATTTCTATTACAACCAGTCCCAACATCCCTCATCCATACCATACTTCAAAAGCTGAAACCTAGCAAACCCTCAGCTGACCTACTGCCAGCTGAATACTTACAAATTGCAGCAAAAGAGCTTGCATACCCAGTTTCCATCCTAATAAACAGAACCATAACCGAAAGCTCCATCCCATCCCTCTGGAAAATCTCCCATATTATCCCCTTACACAAGGGTGGTAACTCAAATGAACTCTCAAACTTTTGCCCCATAGCTTTACTCTCTCCACTAGCAAAAATCATGGAAAAATGCATACACCAGCAACTACTTGACCATCTTCTCCAAAATAATCTACTTGCTGACTGTCATCATAGCTTTAGGCCATTCCATAGTACCACCACTGCACTCTTATCCTTTTCTGACTGCATTAATAAAAATAGAAACAACAACAAACTCTCCTTGGCACTCTTTATTGATCTCTCTAAAGCTTTCGATATGGTTAATCATAACTTACTTTTAGATATCCTTAAATCACTTGCATTAGGCACTCAGGCTATCCAGTGGTTCAAGTCTTATCTAGATAATAGAAAACAGGCTGTCCTCTGGAACAATAACTTATCCACACACCTCCCTGTTTCCCTAGGTGTCCCTCAAGGCTCTATCTTGGGTCCCCTCCTTTTCTCTATCTTCAGTAATGTCATAAACACAAAGCTCCCTCAAGCCACCTGCATACAATATGCAGATGATTCCACATTAATCTGCGTGGCAACCTCTTCAGCAGAACTCCAGGCCATCACCTAACAAGTATTCAACTTAGTAGAAAACTGGTTCCTTCAACGCTGTCTACTCCTAAACCCTAAGAAAACAAAATTACTGCTTTTCACTCCCACAAAAAAGGTCACCCCCTTTGATTTCACTGTCACTTTCAGAAATGACACTATTACAGTTCCTGACCTAACCACAAAACTTTTAGGTAACAATTGACCACAACCTCAACTTTGACTCTCACATTAACCTCATCATTAAATCTGTCAACAGGAAACTAGGTTTCCTTTACAGGATTTGACCTTTCCTTACTCCACTAGCCAGAACTACCATTGCCCACACACAAATACCACTGCCCACACACACCTTATCTCCACCCTATTATATGCCTCCCCTATTTACACTAATCTATCCAAAAGTAACCTCAGTAAACTGGCTACCTCCTACCACAATATTGCCAGATTTGCCACTGGCACACCTTTTAGAACCCACCATTGCCAAAATCTCAAACTGCTTGGATGGCTAGAACTGCAAAATCAGCTCCTCTTTCAGCAGCTCACCATCACCCATAAGATTTTGCATCACCCCAACAATACTCCTATACTTTGCAACCTTATCTCTCCCTACAAAAAAACCTCATAACCCTACTCTCAGCTAACAAACTACTAGTTACCACCCTCAAACTCAACAATAAATGTGGCGACTGTCTCTTTACAAACTCTGTGGGTAAAGCTTGGAACAAACTCCCCACTGAAGTTTTAACTCTTACCTCCACAACACTCTTCAAGAAGCATATAAAAACTTTCCTGAAAAAGCAATGGCGTTGTCCATGCACTAATCCCGGCTATCATATTTTCTTCTTACCAGGTTCACTATCTCTGCTTAATTGCCTCTCTACTTCCTGTATTGGCATCTCCTTATTAAACTAACCCCGAGTCCAAACCTGTGCAGTTCTCCACACTACTTGTGCAGTACCCACTCTTATCTGTTTCTTTCTTTCTTTTCTCACCTTTCAGAGTGTATTAATTAGAAAAGAAAGTGGTTATTATTTGCATCCATACTTGGGTCAAAACTTGCCACTACTTGTATCTGTTACTTATATAAATTGCTTTCTTTAACCTAGTTTGTAGTGTTGATCTAGTTCATAGTGCATCTAGTTTGTAGTGTATTTTTATATGTAAATAGTTGATCTAGTTCAGAGTATATTTTTTAAGCATTTTCCTTCTTATATAAGCCATTGTTTTTTAAACAGTTTGTTTATGACTGTACGATATTGTTGCCTTTTTATTTCTGTAACTGGAGCTTAATTCCCCAGGCCTCTGCTGAAAATGGACATGTATCCAGTTGGACTAGCCCGATCAACAAATGTAAAATAAAATAATAAAATAAATAAAAATAAAATACTGCAATATCCATGGAGTATAGAGAGAGGGTAGCATGAAAATCTTGGACTTTATTAAGAATGCTTCTTATATTCATGTTAAAGATTAGAGCTTTTGTGTGTATGATTGAAGAAGCTTTGAAGGTCAGAATCTCCATATAGATGGGGTATGTGTTACTGGGGTTCAGGGCCTGGATTTGGGTGTATGTAACTGCTAAGATTAAGTAGAGATAGTATGAATAGAAAAAGGTATGAGAGTCTGGGTAGCAGTTTAGTGTATTTACATAGCAGATGTGGGGCTGCTTATACATGAATATATTTAAGTGTAAAGAGTTTAGTGTAGGGATTATTATAAAGGAATGGAGATATTATGATGTCTGTGAAGATGGTGTACATTGGAAGGTTAATTGGTTTTGTGGAAGAGTAAGTATATGTGACTTTTACATTATGATAGGAGCCAAGTAGGTAGTTTGAAGTCAGTAGACTTAGGAGCAGTGTATGAGAAACATATTACCTAAATGAATGGTAGAGCAACTAGTGAGTTTGTGTGGGAATAGATGTGTAGGTTAATTAAAGGAGAAACTTCTTAATGGAGGTTTAAATTAATTACTATTTTATAGGATGTGTGAGTAGCTAAGTTTTGAATTTGTGGTCAGAGAAGTGTGGGTGATGTGAACAGCTGATGGAATAATGGGTATGTCTGTCTTTGATCTAAAAGTTTAGCTGTACTGGGGTGGGTGGGACTTGGGGATAGGGTAGGGGAGCTTAGTCAGCCAAAGCAGAGTGAGGGCAAATGGAGTGGGATGAACCATTCAAAAATAATCAGCAAACCAGCATGTCCCAGGTCAGGTTCCCTTGTTTAATAATCAAGCATACACTTTGGATGTTGAAGGAAGCATAAGACTATTTAAACTTTGGTAAAAATTACTATACTAATAGCTGAGTCAAGAAAAAGAGGAGAGACAGTTATTTAAGGGGTTTTGGGAGTTATGGGAGCTCAAGTAAAGGATCTGTGTAGCATGCACACCACAAGCCAAAAACAAGAATGGTAAAAGTTCATAATTGCAACACTGAGTAGTGAGCAAAAGTTAATTGACATACACTGTAGGGTCTTTTAAATTAATTAAAGCAAGGGAGGAGAGTCCGTGCAGCTGATTCAGTTGGTGAAGCACTCAAGGTGGAGTGTATTGGGGAGTGCCACACACACACACACACACACACACACACACACACACACACACACACACACACACACACACACACACACACACACACTACTATCAGAACGCCAACCTAGCAAGTAACTGCTGCTTCATGAAGTATAAAAGGTGTGCCATATGACAGCTGTTAGGACAGATATGGGAATACATATAGATAGTGTATATGTCAACAGATATGTTTAAGGTAAGCCAGCTATCCCTCCTGCCAGTTGGGGTCACTTTTGTAGCCATTAGAGACATGGCCCTATTGTAGTTAACTGGGGGAGCATGCATGTGGACATGATTACTGTACTTGCCGCCATAGGCCAGTGCATACATTATATGGACCATAAGGGTGCTATAATGGTGGCAAATATTTACAGTGGCATATTAAACTGATGTTGGGGGATACTTTGTTGCTAGTAAATTCTGTAAACATGAAAATATGCAGATACACATATTGCTGTTAATAAGCCTTTTCTAATGTGTCTTACAGAATAAGGGTAGTCACTCCCTACCTCTCAACCTGCAGACAATGAATATAGGAACAAAGGGCACTGCAAACTAGGTATATCCAGACATAAATATGGACATCTAATTAGCATAAAATTTGAGCACCAAATAACATATAATTCTTCCCACTTCCACTAGGTATGTGAGATACTACTCAGATACACATCTGAGTAGATGCACAATTAAAAGCAGAATAAAAAAATGATGGAAAAATAATCAAATTTTTACAGAGACAGTATAAAATCTGCAGACATTAATGAACTGTACTGCAGAATTCTCCCACACAAGATAATTTATTTTTGCTTCTATACATGGGACATGTAAGATGTCTGACATCTTTTTTTTTTTTAATTAACAGTGCCACTAGTATGTTGGTCATGTAATGTGGTTTTCTGTACACTAAACAGCTTAAAAAAAATCACAAAATGGGAAGGATTCAGAAAATTATTGTGAAGGGGTAAATCAAGTCTGAAAATAGGGGCAGAACTCCAAACATTGATACATCACTTACATGGGTAAATCAGAGCTGAAAATAGGAATGTTTCTCCGAAACAGGGACAGTTGAGAAGTCTGAACACCTCAGAAAGGCAAATAAAAAACAGCTTACTACACACTTTTGGATTACTGTGTGCCATCTCAGAATGCTTAAGGATCCAAATAATGCAGTTTATCCTTCTAATAATATTGTCCAAGTATGAAATGTAACTTCCCGGATATACGCAGAATATCTTAGACAATAGATGTGCACGTGTGAGCCTATCCAGGTTTATATGCATTTGTTGGCATGTTGGCAAGTTAGGTCAAGGGACATGACCATCTATAAACTGCTTGATTTGGCTGTGGTGCACCTGTAGCAACAGGCACAGCTTACTGCCTATGCATCTTTTTAACAACTTATAGCCAGGTGCGTATGCTAGAGACATATTTGGATACACCAATCACACTATGCTGTGAGTAGTTGCACTTTTGAGATCATACTATTGGCATGATTCATGTGCTACCATTTTGTACCACATGAAACTGACAATTTTTAGATGAGATTTAGTAGAATGGTCATTTCATAGCATGTCTACTGGGCCTATATAATGGTGTATTTAAAAAAGTGGAAGCCATGCAAACAGGTATAAACTTGCCTAGGTGCAGGACTCTGCTGTTATGTTCTAGGCATCACAAAGACAGAAAAACAATGCTTACATCATTTGGATGACCTGCAGCGCAGAGACCTTGATTATATCCATGTATGTGAGGTAGAGGTTACCCAAGATCAACCAGAAAGGTATAGAACTATATATTTTTTCTATTTATATATTTTTATGTTTTCTATTTTATACTGTAGAATTAGGACTGTTGTCGATACCGGCACGTGTCTGTCAAGCTGACCTTGGGAGTTAGGTCTGTTACAGTCAGGATTTCCCAAGCAGTTGGAAGTGGTAGTGGTATTTCATATGATAGTTATATGACATTTTTTGTGGGTGTCTGCATGGACCTGTTCTAGTGGGCTCATACTGCAGCATGCCATGGTGACTGCACACTACCTATGAACTCCTACATGTACCTGTGCCATTTTAAGTTTATGTATCAAGAATATGTGCATCAAATACACAAGTGAGTGCTTCGTCTCACACAAATAATGCTATACTTTTATGAGATTGTATGTGTTGTCCTAGAACCTCAGTTTGAAATTATCACATCAGGAGCAAAATGCAATGCAAGTCATGTCATCTTCCAGAAGCTGCTTTTTATCTTCCACAGGAAACACAAGAAGCTTGCAGACTGCCTTGTATTTCCCTCATAATGTTGACAGGTCTGTTAAAATATCGATGTCAGGCTAGATTCACTTATGGCTACCTTTCCAGTTGATCTTCTTACTGCAGGTGCAGATTACAGCTTTGTTCAGATGGTGTCTCCACTGCATCCAGCCCCTGGTAATTAAGGTGCATGAGGGTGAAGAGGATGGGTATATTTTACAAGAGGGGCTTCCAGCCCCTCACTGTCAGGTATCCCACCAGTATTGCCCAATGTGGTTCAGCTGCAGCTGAAGGAGGAGACAGAGGCTACAGTGGAGAACAGCAGGGCTGATACATGGCCTGGATGGACAGCCTCCTGATGCAGGTTACATATTTGCTTGTTTGTCCAGCTCCTACTATCAAGACTCTATGGGAAGATGTGGCCTAAACCACTGGCCACCCTGATTCGGCATTCTCCCTCTCTCTCTGTCCAGAAGACAAGCTGCTCAAACCTCACTCTATTACCAGCCATGTATGAGGCCTTCCTCTTGGGTCCCACCCCACATCGTATGTGCTGTCCAGCACTCCCTATCACCATTTATCTACTGTCTATGTCTGTCCCTCCCATGTCTCCTCAGCTTACTGTATACTATGTTTCCCTTTTGTCATGTTCTATATCCATTTTTCTTCCCTTACACACTATCCTACCCTGCTTTCCATTTCACCCTTCCTTCTCTATTATCTGTCTGACAAACCCACTAATACAACTCTTCAAATGCTCAACATTCAACTTCTACTAATTCCATCTTTTATACTGTAATAGCAGGCTCTGCTTTCATTTAGAATGTAATATAATCAGCAAATATATGTGTAGTTGTTGTGGTATATTATTTAATGTCTGTTCATGTACATTACTGAATGTATGTTTAAAAATGTTTGTAAGACGTTGGAAGCTTTTCTTCCCAATCCTCCTCTGAAAAGGGTTTTCTGACTAAACCCAGTTGGACAAACCTGGAAAAGAAAAGAAAAGAAATAAATAATAAAATAGGCAAAATAAGTAACTAAATAGATACATAAATAATCTTCCCTTCACTCCATACAAAAATGGAACCCTATCCCTGCAAAAAAGATGCCTTATTTCTCCCCATCCTACACAATCCTTTATGTTGTTCTTTTGGTAGCCTCAGCTTGCTGTTCCTACTTTTCTGTATACCTCTTTCCTTGCCATTTATGAATATGAAGCCAACAGCGGATCATATCAGTGCGGCTACAAAAATATATATGGCCACTCATCTGTCTGTATGATTGATGCTGTCCTTCTGAAGTAAGCAGAAACACATAAAATCTTATATTGATAGATATCAGCATGAACTCACATTTTTTCTTCTATTAAGATCTTCAATATAGTAGGCAGTCAATCTTTGGAGTTTATCTTGCTCTCCTCTGTCTATATTTCACTGCACAGCTGTGTCAACATGCATACTTGCTGCATAGCTCTTTTGCATACCTTAAAACACTGCCCATAAGCTCTGCATGTTTTCATCTGACCACTCAGTACTTCCCTGTGTCACCACATTGTGACATATACCCAGTGCATTATCTATGAATTCCAGCCATCAGAGTTCTAGCTAGCTATTCCGATGCCTAGGGCTATCCTCTGATCTGCCACTCATCCCCACCTCAACTTGAGGACCACAAAAAAGTTTTTCATACTTGAAGGACAGCAACAAAGGGGCTCCTACAGTTTATGCCTGCCATACGTGGGACAATAACTAAAAAAGTTCTTCTCTTTTTAATGTGTAGTAGGCAGCTTGTTACAGTTTATGTCTGCCACACAAAGACCACAAAAGCACTTCAGCACAAATGTAGTGCCTGTTCTGAACTGAATGCCAATTGACTTCTTCCATTTGTGCCCCCTAGCAATTTATGCCTGGGGTGGATGCCTCCTTTGCCCTACTGTAGCTACACTTCTGCTAGCTATAGACCAATTAAGAAAAAAACAGAAAGCTGACAAATATGAAAAAGGAGGAAAAGTTGAAACAACACACATACAAAACTTCACCAACTGGTATGGCAGACTTTTCACAAACATGTGCTACAGTATTTTATTTATTTTTCTGTCTTTCTGGTTGTTTAACATTTCTGAGAACTTGAAGCTATAGTCAAAGAGAATAATGCCATGTATGTGACCTTCCTGTCAACACTTAAAGCATGAGCTATGTACAGAAACATTCTCTACAATACCTACAGCCCATATGAACACTGCCAAGTTAAAATTAAAGTATTTCCGGTATGTCTTTAGGTAGACATACACAACCAAGGTCTCTAAGTTCTGCAACTACGCATACTTAGCTGCACTTAATAAAAAAAACTACACTTCCCATTGAAGAAAGAAAAGAGAGAGAGAGAGAGAAGTGCATGTTTTACCTTTCTGCAGTAGCATCTGGTTGATTGGCCAACATCCATGGAAACACATAGCTCCTCCAGTTACAGTCACCAGCATCAATATCATTATTCTTAGCAACCATTTTTTATGCAATAAATAAAAACATATTTTTTAAAATATTTCTTAAATTTGAAAGAGAACTCCAAACTCTCTGCTTGACCATAAGATTGTGGAGCATGCTTCCAGCCATGGTAGCAAGAGCCACAAAAACAACTGATGTTGCAAGGAATCAACCAATCAGATTGTGAGCTGTATGTGCAGCTCTTGTTTGAACCAGCTAGAATTAGCCATCAACATTCAATTCCCAGGTTTTACAAGGTATTTTACATGTCTGCTCCATAAGAGATAAAACCCCTTTATGTGCTCCTTGAGAGGTAGCTGCTGTTTGTCATCTTGGCAACACAAGGTGAAACTTGCATTT
Organism: Protopterus annectens; assembly: GCF_019279795.1. NCBI lineage: Eukaryota > Metazoa > Chordata > Ceratodontiformes > Protopteridae > Protopterus > Protopterus annectens. Next base: position 226,038,330 of record NC_056741.1, read on the forward strand.
AATGGTGCAAAATCTGGTATTTAATGGCAATGCAGACCTTGAGTTTGAAGCTGGCTTCCTACTGATTGTTGCCACCTGTCCACACTGAAAAATGCTTCATTAATGTCATTTTCTGTAAATATCTGAGAAATACCTACCCAGACGCATTGAAAAGCAGAGTTTCCCATGCCATCACTCAATAGCATCTCAGACAAATGTGTTACTCAGTACCAGAGAAAATGGAAGTTATTTTCTGTAAATATTACAAATACATGCCATAGGTTAATAATTATATGAATAACTCGAACCAAGAAGTGCTTATATGGTACTTCATATTAACAACTGGTAGCATATATAATGCCAGAAAAAAACTTTGCACTGAGAGCTGGTGTTTAACTAACATTACTTTGGAAATATTTACATGTTTTTGTGCATTATATATGCAAATATCTCAAGAATGGAGATACATACACAAAACTATGTTTTAACACATTCAGGATAACCTATTCATTTTAACACATTGAGGATAACCTATTCACAAATAAAAGTCACACTGAAAGTTGAGGTCTATCAACTATGGTCAGAGAAGCTTTAATAGTTATTTGTATCATTATAAATATAAATGTATATATTATCCAATTACTTGCTGTGGTAGTGCTAGCTACCCAGTAGTATAAACCTTGGCTCTAGATGTTTGTCAATGTTGAAGTGACACCTCGGTCCATGTGTAAAAATGGGAAAAGGGGTTGTGGATGGGTGGATCGATCTATCGATGGATGGATATATCGATCTAATTACTTGTTCAATATGACATTACTATTATATCTGACTGGAATATTAATTTTAGTTTTATTTATTTTATTTTTATGTCTGTTTACTGGGATAGTCCGACTGGGCGGGTAACCCATTTTCAGCGGAGGCACTGGGGAAAAGCCTAACTAGTTACAGAGAGTACATAATCTAAGAAATCACACACGTAAGATGAGACAACCAAAATGGCCCCACAGTAAACAGATAATATATGAAAATACAGATTTGAGATGAGACCTTTAAAAATGTCCTTTGTTACATAGAATACATATGTAATATAAGAAAAATATCACCATTGAAAAGAGAAGTGTGTACTGAAGAATTTTCATGGTTTAATTTTTTTGTAACTTTTTGGTTTTCTGATATATACATTTGGTTACATGTAGGATAGGTATTTAGTTCAGGTGAAAGTAAAATCTGCAGGCGTCAGGAGGTGTGAAGCTCCACTCAGGCTAGGCATTAATGAGCTAAATGCAAGCAGATGGAGATGAAGACTAAACTTTCAGTGAGGAATAATTCATTTTATGTTCAAAAGTATCCAAAATAACTGGTATAAAAGGCCAAGATTTAATGATATCCTGCAGGTCAAAATTTTGATTTCTTTTACATACATACATACATACATACATACATACATACATACATAATACATACAAATATTTCAAGCACGGGCATTAATGCCCTTCTAGTTTGCCAATATACTAAAACACTTGCTCCTATAATAAGTATCCAGGCTGTTCTTAAAAATATCTAAACTAGTACTTGCTTTAATGTAATTTGGTAGTCTCTTTCATGCATCACCTACTCTGTCAGAGAACCAATTAGTACACTTCTCATTCCTATAGAACCTTCTACATGGGTTGTCTGATGATTCTCTAGTACTTTTTGATAACCCCAAACATTCCCAGAGGTAGTTGTCTCTAAATGCCATATATACCTGAACAAGACCTCCCCTTAGATATCTGTAAGAAACACTGTACAAGTTCAGATATTTTAGTCTTTCATAATGACTTAAATTTTCACATCCATGGATGCCTTTGGTATATTTCCACTGTACTCTTTCCAGTTTACATACCCGCGGTGGTGGTGCTGCGGTAGTATTGTCGCCTTAAAGTAAGACGCTGTCCGGTTCGATTCTCAGCTAGAGCGTCTTCTGCATGGAGACATGTGTGAATGGGCGTACCTTCGTTGAAGGTTGTGCGTCAGGGCTGGTAACTCGGCACATAAAAATCAACTACCAATCATTAGCGGACTGGAGTTCCACTGTGGGGACCCCTAACTGGGAAAAGCCAAAAGACACAACAACTCTTTCCAGTTTACAAATGCTTGTTTTCTTATAGGGTTTCCATATTGTTATTCCATATTCAAGTTTGGATCTAATGAAACTAACAATGACTTCATTATTTTTTGATTTCCTGGACTTTATAAATCTTTTTATACAACCTATAGTTCTATGACTATCATTAACCAATTGGTTGATGTGATTAGAAAAACTCATAGCTGAATCTACCCATATACCCAGGTCCTTAAATGAGTCTACAGTTTCAATCACTGAGTGCTGTATTAAATATTCACTTTTCAATTTATGTCTCCCAAATCTCATATGCTTAGTTTTTGATGTATTTATCAGCATATTATTCTCCTGTGCCCAAATGGTCAATTTAGTCAAGTTATTTTGCAGACAGGCCTTATCTGTAACACATGCAATCAGTTTACCCAATTTCAGGTCGTCTGTATATAGACTGTAGAGCACCTCTGATGAAAAAGTTAGGTCTGAAAGATACAATCTAAACAATTAAGGGCTAGGTCAGAGCCCTGTGGGACATCCTGACTGTAAGCAAGGATTTCACCTGTCCAGTTGCTGTATAATACTTGCCATGTCCTATTTGTAAGCCATGCATCTAACCATCTTATCAAGAGTACATTAATATGTAGTTGTAGTAATTTATTGATCACTGTTTTGTGTATGAATGCTGAGGTTAAATCTATATAAATTACATCACAGCACAATTTTTCATTAATAGCTATTATATTGTTATAAAACATCATGTTATAGGTGGTAATCTGTTTTCAACATATGCATACTAATATATGGTTTCAAGTCCTAACCTATCCAGTTCTGGCAATAACCTGTCCAATATTAACCTCTCAATTATTTTTCCACAACATGAAAGTAGGCTTAAGGGTCTGTATGACTCTTGGTTTGTCCTACTCCCCTTTCCCTTAAAGACGTGTTTAATAAGTGCATGTCTCTAGTCTTAAGGAATATCCCCATATTTATATGACCTAGTAAATAATAGATATAATGGTTCTGTAAGTTCTTGCTGAAGTGTTCTCAGGTCATTGTTATGAATTCCATCTCCTCCATGTGTTTTGTTTGGATCCAGTTTTTGCAGTTCTTTTTCAATATAATCTAATTTGATTCTAATATCTGGTGATACCTGGATGTCACTAGGACAAGTTATCACCCATTTTTTGGAGCCAAACTGTTTTGCATAAGATTTTGTAAATATATCTATAATCTACTGTGCCTGAAAATAAATTTTAGAATGTGCACATAGTTTATCAATTTGTGTCTTTACTCCTTCAACATCTTATGTATCTATAAAAAGGTTTCCTATTATGCTCAATATCTTTATATAAATTTTCTTCAAAATTTTTCTTTTTTTTTCAAAAATGTTTATTTTTTATTAAGAACAATAACAACAGTAAAATATTTACAATAATAATTGAAACAAGAAAACTATATACAGAATCCATAACAAAGCAAAACATTTGTATACATTCAGGAAATCAATAAAATTTTTTGCAATGATAAGTGTAACTTTTCCCAAGCAATTAATTTGTGTGTTAAGTTTTATGTTTTGAACTTTTTGCTATTGATTTCTTTATCACATACTGTTTCAATTTTTTCTTGATCTTGTCTCACACTATGCTTAATCTGTTTGTCCAGCTTGTTTATTTTAGTTTTCAAAGTTGTAGTTTGGCCTCTCTTCCTTTTCTTATATTTTTTGTCTCTCACCTTAATCAGATATCTTGTTCTTATGGTAATATATCCACCTGATGTTGTATGCCTAGATCCTGATGTTAAACATTTTTTGATTTTTGATTTTTTGCACTCAAACAATTTCTCTTTCAAATCTTTTTACATTCCATCTTCAGTTTTTCCACTGAACACCTCACTCCCATTAGTTTTACATAGTGACTGTTTTGCTTCCATATTATAATCTGTAATTAGCTTTCTGTCCATTAGCTTAAATTTCAGTTTGGCAGAATTATCTAGCAACGAATTAACCTTTATAACCCATGATCACTGCACATCAGTGGTGGCACAAATTACTTGAAGTTACAGTAATTACTTTGGGAACACAAACAATGTGGAGTATGTCCCCTGGTAGTTTTTTTTACAATCTGAAGCAATTGTTGTTCCTGAATATGTGCTCTGAATAATTTCCTTACTAACATTGTTGAATCGATATTATTCCATTCTGCTTCTGGTAAATTTAAGTCCCAAGCTAATATTATTCTTCCCTCCTGTGTTTTATGTAAGAAATGTATGAATTCCTCAAGGTCATCTGCACTTGACTTTGGTGGTCTATACACTCCAGTAATTGTTATATATTCTAGGGTTGTCCTTATTGTCACAGTTACATAGTCTTTAGTATTGGTGTTATCACTAAACATGCAATAATCACAGGTCTCATAGCTATCTTTAATCCTTATAACACATCCACCTGATTTTTTGTTAGAATGTCCGTTACAGTAAAAATATTTATACCCTGACACAACTGGTTTCCAGTGATCTTTCTTTAACCATGTTTCACAAACTATAACATCTATCTTGTGGGAACGTAGCAAGTTTTCCAATAAAAAACTTTATTATTAATGCTCCTAGCATTAACAACCATCAGAGATGCATCAAATGATGCTGTCTGTCAAGTGTAAAATTTTTGTCCTGGCAAAAATTCTGCCTGGTGTTTGTCAAATATTGCAAAATATCTGCTGCAAAAATTCTCTTCCCTGATATTGACAAATGCACACCATCCTGTTTGAACACATGTGCCCAAAACTTGGCTTGGATGCTCTACACATTTCCATTTTTTAAAACAGGACATTTTTTCCATGTAGGTATTTACCCAAAAAATCTTTTCATTCATAGTGATCTGACTATCCTCTCTATAGGTTGTTGTGTTGTAAAGCATCTGACTGTGAGGCGACAACGCTGCCGCAGCACCACCACCGCGGGTTACTATCCTTTCTATAGGTGATTTGTGAAAAATTATTCCTAACACCAGTACAAGCTATACTATCTAAGAGGGCTGCCAGTTCCCTAATAACAGTCAGAGAATCTTTGCAGTATATATCATTTGTACGAACATGAATGAAAACAGATCCATACTTCCTTACATTTAGGAGATACAAGGCTTGTCTCACATCTTCTATTCTTGCTCCTGGCAAGCATAACAGTATTCGATGGTCATTGTCATGTCTGGAAATATAATTATCAGTTCCTCTAATAATTGAATCTCCAGTTACAAGAATATCTTTGCTGGCCAGCTCTGAAGAATCTTCAGCTTCTAATACAGTAATATCTGCTCTATCAATTGTTACGAAGGATAGATCATCATTATTAGCCTTATTAATCCCACTGTTTTTATTGTGTATTAAATTCTTATCCAGCTGGTGTTGTAAATCCACAGATTGAGCCATGTTCTCTTTTTTCTTGCAGTAATGTTCTTCAATCCTTCCACGTTCAATTTTGATTTCTTCCTTTTCACTTGCCCCTTGCCTCTTTTTTCTACCTTCTCCTTTGGAAAGTTGATGCCTTTTATTGTGGACTGAAGGTTTTCTGATAATAAAATATCCCAATTTCTTGTTACTTGTGTGTTAGATAACAACGCAGTGTCCTTTTTACTACGTATTCTCTTACCTTTACAGTCATCAATTAGTTTCTTTTTCTTCCTTGTTATTTGTTGTGAACGTCTTCCTTTCTTTCTTTTTTTGTTTCCTTCTAAACAAACTGGATCCTCAGATTGCTGAATACTTGAATCCAGAATTCCAAAGTTGTCAGGGGCATCATCTTGTTTCAAAGGGGTTGAATGATCTATGCAGAAAATAGATGCATCATTTCCTAAATGTGTTTTATTATTTCCATGCGTAACATTATTGTATTCATCATTCCAGTCATTAATATATGAAACAACAGTTCTCCAAGCCATACTAATTGCACAAGTGCAATCTTCATTATTAAGTCTAGATTTACTTCTAACAATGGTAAGCAAATCATCCAACTTTTGACACAAGGAACACAGATCACCAGTGTTATCAGCTGTTACCTTTAAATATGCATAACATTGATTACACTGTACAAGATATTTGTGCATTAACAAATTGTTAAATGCATACTCATTTAACGGATCCATATTCAGCTACAAATGAAGAAAATATTGCAAAAGGAAGAATAATCAAAACCAGTAACAACAGAATTCAAGGAGAACTTAAATCAACTTCTATGACAAAAAATCATACCAGCAATATGCAACTAAATAATAAAGTATAGTAAGTTGTTCTGACCATACAGGTTCTACAAGCCAGATAAAAGTTGTAATTCCTTTATGTCGTGGACAAAGGCGCACTATCGCACACAGTCACACTTCGTTTTAACAGTAAAGAAAAATACATCACAAACCAAGATAGGGTTGTTTATATATGCTCAGGGATTTCCTATGTGCAGTCTGTGTAAATTTTGTTAACAAGCAGTCCCTTCCTACATACAAACAGTGAAAAACAGTGATAAGTACAATATAAATTCAAATAAAACTTCTCTTACCAGTCAACCCCACAGTAAATCACAAACTAATATAGAATTGTTTAGATATACTCAAGATTTTCCTCTCTGCAGTCTGTGTAAATTTATATCTGTCTAGGCCCCTTGGGGTGGCTAGAGCTTGCCTATCTAAAACATATCCCTTTCTAACAACCAACACTGAAATTAAAGGTAAAACAACAAAATATAAATTGGAGTAAATCTTGTTAACAAGCAGTCCCTTCCTACATATAAACAATGAGAAAACAGTGATAACAAATACAATATAAATTCAAATAAAACTTCTCTCAACAGTCAAATCCACAGAAAATCACAAACCAAGATAGGATTGTTTAGATATGTTCAGTTTTGTTGACATTCAAATGATGGGTATAACAATTCCCAATATTTTAGTAACTGCCTACAGTCTTAATAACTTTTCTATGATACATTTAATAAACTGCAGTCAACTTTCCCAGATGTGAACAGAGTAATTTAAAAATACAATCTGAGGTAATAATTGATAATGAGTCCGCTGTCTTGCTAGTGTACCTCCCCTTATCTTTCATTAAAAAATTCTTTGAAAATGCAAAAATAATGGAAGACAACAGCCCGATATCAGGGACAATTTTTAAATATTACTGGTGTTTGCTTAACAAAGTTAATCAAACAGGTTTTGCATCAACATACATTTTCTGAATGATAAAAAGTATAAAACATTAATGTTTGACATTAATGGCCGGCTATAATCATCAGTGAGTTACAAGCAAGTCTAAAACTTTACAGGGGGGGGGGGGGGGCAGAACAAAATTAGGAGGCAAAATCAGGGTCATTTGAAAGGTATGGTACCAGTCTTGGAATATAATTTGCTGGAGGCAATCAGAAAGCTGAACTTCAGAAACTGGCAAAAAGTAGTCAGAGATTAAACACTGGTGGTTATGATAGTTTAAGTGTATAATGCATGCAGTCTTGTAGGCAGGAAGAAGGAACACCTGTGCAGATAGTGTCATCTTTTCTGTGACAGATAGGAAGAACCATACAATGAAGTTAATCTCTACCAAGTCATTGAAAAATGAATCTCCATTATCCACTTTGACACAGTATCTAGTTCTGAAGTTGACAGTTTGTCTGCCCACCATGGGTTCCCTTAATCTCATAAGCAGCACTGGGTGTCCCTTTCCTATGTATAGACACCCTGCTTACTAGGTATAGGTCTCCCTTTTTCCCCAACGTATTGCAGTAGTGAATTCTTTATCAGCTAACCAGATTCTCATGTCCTCAGGCAAAGTGTTAAGGTCTTGTTCCCTCACCAAAAGTTCTGCCAGCCCTTCAAAAGTGGTGACCTGACATCCACTCACCCACCTATAAAAAATAGTGCTTAGTTCAGCAATATATTCACACACATTTTCATCTTCTTTGCATCTATGCTTACAAAACTTTTTTCTATAAGCTTCAGATGTTAACTTATAGCTTTCTAAAAGACAAATCTTTACAGTATATTTACTCCTTTATAATTTAAATCCAAGGATATGAGTCAACTGCAGTTAACCACAAGGAACTCCAAGAACATGAAGAAAACAGATCCCAAACAAGTAGAAACACTCAATTTATTAACACAACAGAATTAAGCTTTCGGGATACACCCTTCATCAGTATTCACTCAAAGTTTAAAACATCAGCTATTTTATACTTTAAAATACACAATACACATGACACAGCCAACCAATAAAAACATCCAAGCAATTAATTCTTAAAAGAACATTAAGTAAGCTTTACATAAAAAAGCATTTCATAAAAAAGCAAGCCATTTAACTATAAGCATTGACATAAATAACTACATGAGGTTGTATTCACATTACAATTTACTTGTCATTAAACATAACTTAATCTAGTATTATTTACATTGCATTTGTCTTTCAACTAAAAATGGTTTTATTGTTATCATATTATTTAAACCAGGAGGTTTATCAGCATCACATCTAGTTATCCATTTATATTCAGCAATATCCAATTTATTATTAATGTCACCTCCTCTCAGATTCTTATACAATACTTCTAGGAATTTAAATTTAAACTCATGTGTTTCATCATTTTCAATAATATGTTTCGCTAGTGCATTTTTTACCACTTTTCTTCTAATTTCAGACTTATGTTCAACAATACAGTCCTTTAACCACCTTGAACATGTTCCTATATAGAAACTTTCACATTTTAAACATGTGCCCAAATAAACTACTAATGTTGTGGTGCATGCTGCCTGATGCTTAATCACATACCTATATTTTGTTTCGGGATGTTCAAATTCTACCAAACTACAGACATTCTTACAACTACAATTATAACAAGGCAGCGTGCCACACTTATTCACAACAGAGATCATGGCATTAGTCTTAAAATCCTTATAGCAAAGCTGCCTTCTCAAACTTATACTATTTCTATATGTGAATTGTGATTTATTGCCCAAAATATTGAACAACTCTGGCATGGACATCAATATCTGCCCTTTTCTTTTAATAATATTTTCTATTTCCATAGTCATTCTATTAAATGTAGTTGCATAGCGGATTATTGGTGTCATTTTCTAATATCTCTCCAAAAAAAAGAGGTGCTGTTTGCATTCTTTTATCTAATATTTCTATCATTGTTTCTGATACCAAATCTGTACTATAGCCTCTATTTATGAAGTTTCTCCATTTGCTCTTTACACTTATCATCCTCTGTATTTAGCCTGCTTGTTCTCAATAGTGGAGGACTTTATGATAGTCACACCTGATATAAGTTCCCTTTTTATGGTAATTCCAAATGGATATGGCATTAATGCTATACGTGAATTTTTATGTAGACATTCTGATATGAATGGGAGATCAATAAAGAATATTTGCAGCTTAATTGAAGTGGTTCTAACTAAAAACATATTTTTGTTTGATGGGCAACCATATTTGCAAATATCAGGTGTAGCCATGGGAATGCCCATGGCTAATACATATGCAAACATTGTATTGAATCAATGGGAATGGGAATATGTATATGGTGAGAAGAATCTGTTTAAGATATTTTGTTTTATCAACGTTTTGTTGAGGATTGTTTTATGATATGGAAAGGTAATCAACAATATTTAATTAACTTTGTTGAATATTTGAACAGCACCACATCCTTTCTGAAATTTACAGTGACTTCTTCATATAGTAATATTGCGTATTTGGATGTTCAACTGTTTAAGGATTCTGGTGTATTAAAAACATGTGTTTATAGTAAAGCGATTCGAGTAAATAAATAAAGGCACATTACAAGCATGCATGATAGGCATATTTTTCGGGGAATAGTTAAGGCCCAATTTTTGATAGCCACAAATGTAGGTTTAAATATATTTAATAATAAATAATAAAACAACAAGACAATACTCAGTAAATCCAACATGGTGACTTCAGAGTTCAAACTTACAGGAAATATTTTAAAACAACATTGCAGGACAGTCTCAAATAAATACAGAAAACATCTAAACTAATCTTTACTATATTCCTATCCATATCTAAAAGAGATACTATGCCCTGAATCTTACTTACAGCAAGTGGTGATGAGTGGTTGTTCTTGCTAGGTCCAAGACAAAATACAAAATGTCCAGTCTTTCTCTTATAGAGTTCTTAAATCAATATCAAATATTACTGCTGGGTTAGCTTGGATGACATCACTCATCGTCACCTGACTTCAGTTCCCAGGCTAAACAGAAACTTAGTGAAATTTAACATCTCTGTGTTGAAAATACATAACTCTCAGATGTTTGCAGTTCTTGAAAGTCATAAAACAATAAAACACTTTTTTACATTTTAAATCTAGTAATTACTTGTCCTTCAAGGCAATACAAGCACTCCTAGCTCTAGACATTGTGTCTGCTACTAAACTGAAACTGAGAGATAACATCTTCTGTTTATGGCCCAGCTAAAGGTAACTTAACCTTAACTATTCTTAAGTTTTGCAAGTTAACCTTCTATGTTCCAGCAGGGTATGCAGTGGTTACATCTCAGATCAATACATAACATACAGTTCTGTATATATCAGATTAGTATTCACAAATGACATGGAATTATTTACAAAATTCCAGATAACTGGGCTGACAGTGTCACATTTCTGACCCCCCCCCTTCGAAAACTCAAGCTAGTTTTTCAAGTGACCCTTGAGAAGCATTGCTTGAGAGGGTGACCCTATCTGGGAATACACTACCTCATACCCTGTCTTGAGATTCCAACTGCCTTTGAAATTGCTGACCCAAGTACAGTGCTGCACTGTCCCATCGTATACCTGCAACCCTAGACTCCACCATAGTAATTTGGGATTTGGCTGGCTGGTTCCCTGCAGCCATAGATCTCACTCAGACTCCTCCTGCCTCCTATTGCCAATACTTAGAACAAGGGCCTCTCTGTCATGGTAAGGTTTCATCATGTTAACATGGTACAGTTTGTGCCCCTGCCTCCTGCCTAGAAGTTCTACTATGTAGTTAACATCACTGACCTTAAATACCATTGTGTATGGTTCCTCACAAGCTGCCTGCAGCTTGTTGTGTCTGACATGAATGAGATCCATTACCTGCTGCCCTACAGCATACTCTCTAGCTCGAGTATTCATGTCATAATAGACCTTTTTCTGTTGTTGGGCTTCTGCCAAGTCTCCTGGGCCAAGCCCATGAGTTCCCTGAGCCTTGTCCTGAGGTTTAGGACATATGCCAAAACAGGCTCCTTGTGAGATTCACACACCCTCCCACTCATCACTAATCAAATCTAGAAATCCCCTCACCCTATGCCCATACAGAAACTCAAAGGGTGAAAACCAAGTGGATTTCTGGGGAACCTCTCTGTAAGCAAACAACAGATGGGGCAAATATTTGTCCCACTCTCTCTTAAACTGGTCTGCAAATGCCTGTAGCATCTTGAGTGTAGAGTTTAACCTCTCAACATGGCCATTAGTCTGGGGATAGCAGGGGGTAGTCTTTAGGTGCTTCACCCACAGTACTTCCACAGAAAATCCAGTAGGTCTGACATGAAATTGGCACCTCTGTCAGCTAGTATTTTTTTTTGGGAAACCTACCCTGCTGAAAATCTCTAACAAAGCATTTGCCACCTTTTCGGCCTCAATGGAGGACAGAGCCACTGCTTCAGGGGATCTGGTAGCATAATCTACTACCACTAGGATATACTTTTTCCCTGTGGAACTTGGGGTACTCAGAGGCCTCACAATATCCATAGCTATCCTCTGAAATGGCACCTCAATCACAGGCAAAGGCATCAAAGGAGCTTTCACATTATCTCCTGCCTTGCCTATCTTTTGGCATGACTCACAGGTCCTGCAGTAACCTGTTACATCTCTAGAAATTGCAAGCCAATAAAAGTTCTGCATAATACATCTCCTTGTATGCTTTATGCCCATATGCTCTGCAAAGGGAATATTACGGGCTATGGCTAGAAGTGTCAGACAGTAGGTTCTGGGCATTACCAACAACTGTATTCTCTCACTCTCTAGCCCTCCCTCAGGGATCCACTCTCTATACTGTAACCTTTTGTCCCAGTATACAGATCCTTCCTTCCCTTGAAAATCAGGTGCCTCACTAGCTACCTCCCTCAAGGCTTGTAATGTAGGGTCTGAGAGCTCAGCCTGTCTCAACTCTCTCTTTGTAACCCTTCTCAGCTCCCCTTCCACAGGAAATATGCTATTCTCTGACAGTGGTGCCTCACTGTCAGCCTGTGTACTACTATTCACCTCTGCCCTTGCAGTCACTCTGCCCAAGGAAAATCAGTACCAACAAGCAGCTGTGGCTTCTCTTCAGTCTCACTGCTACAGGGAAGCTCCCTCCCTAAAATAACCACCCCACCAGTCCTAGCTACAAGTGTGCAGTCTGTTTGGGTCTCCCCCCAAGCTACCAGACCCACATGCTTGTCTCTATGCCTGACTGCATGTAACTGCATGCACACACAGTACTGCATTATCAAAAATCATTCCCTATCAGGACATCTGCAGGGATATCTTCAAACACATCTACTTGTTTGCTTCCTTTGCCACCCTCCCAGTCAAGGTGAACCCTAGCCAAAGCTATTTGGAATGGGGTTCCTTCTAAAGCTCTGACTGGAGTAGACTTCCAAAGCAAGTAGTTCTCCTCTGTAACCATTGCAGGCTTCACAATGGTTAGGTCAGAGGCTGTGCTTCTCTTAACAGTGGCTTCTTTCCCATCCACTAAGACAGGACATAACCTCTTATGGTAGTTTGGTACCCTTGTTGTCATGAGACAACTTACTGCTGGCATTTTGTTATTCCCACTTACTGTCACTCCCACCTGTGGTTCCCTGCCTTGCCTGTGTGGACATCTATATGCTACATGGCTCCACTGGTTGCATTTAAAACATATAGCCCTTGGTCCTGGATGTGTACCTGGACTAGTGGTTTCTGGCAGACTCTGTTGGAGCAGTCTGGGCTGCTCACCATGGGTTACCTTAGACCCATGAGCAGCACTGGATGTCCCTTTCCTGTGCAGTGATACACTGCTTGCTACGTATAGGTCACCCTTCTTCCCCAACTCATCTGCAGTAGTGCATTGTCTATCAGCTATCCACATTCTCATGTCCTCAGGCAAAGTGCTAAGGGCTTGTTTCCTCACCAAAAGGTCTGCCAGACCTTCAAAAGTGGTGGCCTGACATCCACTCACCCTACCTATGAAAAAAGTCCTTAGTTCAGCAATATATTCACACACAGTTTCACCTGCCTTGCGTCTATGTCAATAAACTTTTTTCTATAAGCTTCAGGTGTTAACTTAAAGCTTTCTAAAAGACAGTTCTTTAAAACATTATAATTTAAACAATCAGTATCAGACAATTTATTAATAACAGTTACAGCTTTACCATGGAGTAAGGGGGTCAGGAAGCATACCCTGAGCCCTTGGTCAAAATTATACTGTCTACATACCCTTTCAAACATATGAATGAAACTATCAAAATTATCTCCTTCTGAAAATTGTGGAAGAAAAGTACTGACCTTTGTTGCTTCTGGGGTTCGGTTACCCCCTTCCCCATTACCTCCATGACTCTGGTGAAGGGTCAGCATCGCCTTTTCATGTTGCCTCTGCCTCTCCTTCTGCTCAGCTTCCAGGGATTGCAATTTCTCATTTTCCTCAGCCTCTAGCCTTCTCAGTCTCTTTGCTGCTTCTATTTCCAAATGCTTGGCCTCGAGCTGAAGTCTCTTTAACTCCAGATGGATCTTTAAGTCCTCTGTGAAAAGGTTGAACTGTCCATTTACTGAGAGTTGTACCTCTCCAAGGCCAATTTGGTTGTCCTCCTGTTTGCTAGTCTGTGATGCAGCTGTGACTAAAGCTGCAATCATGTCTGCCTTAGTCAGGTTGGCATGCACCAGTCCTTTAGCCTGTCGCATCTCAGCCAACTGTCTCCTTGTCAGCTTGCCATACTCCTCTGCTGACATGCTTGCCTGTTCTCCCTGACTAAGTGAACAAAAATAAATAAAACAATTGTGATATGAACTCTGAATGTTCCCTGTATGTCTGATTAAGAATACAAACACCTTCAGTGACCATTTTACACAGGCTATAGGAATTCAATATCCACACCACTACAAACCAATTAAAATGTGATATGGCTATCTCCCCACAGTCAACAAATTAATATCTGATTTGGATATCACAACACTGTCCAGCAATTAATATGTGACACCCCTGCACTGGCCCAGTAATCAAGGAGCTTCAATCCTCACCACTGGCAACAGTGAGGAATGTACACAATGGGAGAATTACAAGTGCACACACACTAAAGTGCAATTTCCCTTAAGAGCACACAGAGACCACAGTCAATCTGGGGCAGGTTTCTCCCTCTTTCTCCAGATCCTCAATAAGACTCCCCACTGGCACAGCTATAGGGTTGATATCGCTGCTGAGTGGCCAAGCCAATATCTCCACCACCCTCTCTGTCCAACCAGTGTTTCATGTCCCTGCCCAAGTAGCTGACACACACACGCACTTTGAGACTTGATATATATATATATATATATATATATATATATATATATATATATATATACACAAACACACACACACGCACCTGAAAAATGCTGGCACAGGTTTGCTACCTATGCCCTCTTCTGCCCAGACTATAAGGTAGTTTCCACTGCCACCATCCCCTACATAGCAGCTACTATAAGGCCCTTACAAAGGTGTCCAGTCCTACTGTGTAATGTTGCTATTAATCCAAATGGTAGTTTTAACCAAGCACCAGGCTATTAGGAGTGGCCTGTACAATCTCATCAAATACATATGTCAGTACTCTATATCAGCCAAAAAGATAGGTTTAAATATATGTACTGATAAATAATAATAATAAATAATAAAAGAACAAGACAATACTCAGTAGTTCCAACACAGTCACTTCAGAGTTCAAAATCACAGGAAATATTGTAAAACAACATTGCAGAACAGTCTCAAATAAATACTGAAAACATCTAAACTAATCTTTACTGTATTCCTATCTATGTCTAAGAGAGATACTATGTCCTGAATGTTACGTACAGCAAGGGAAGATGCAGTGCTGATGAGTGGATGTTCTTGCTAGGTCCAAGACAAAATACAAAATGCCCAGTCTTTCTCTGAGAGAGTTCTTAAATCAATATCAAATATTATTGCTGGGTTAGCTCGGATGACATCACTCTTTTTGTCACCTGACTTCAGTTCCCAAGCTAAACAGAAACTTAACAAAGTTTAACATCTCTGTGTTAAAAATATATATCTCTCAGATGTTTTCAGATCTTGAAATTCATAAAACAATAAAACAGTTTTTTTTTTACATTTTAAACCTAGCAATTACTTGTCTTTCAAGACAGTACAAAAATTCTTAACTCTAGACATTGTGTCTGCTACTTAACTGAAACTGAAATTTAACATAATCTGTTTATGGCCCAGCTAAAAGTAACTTAACCTCAACTATTCATAAGTTTTGCAAGTTAATCTTCTGTGTTCCAGCAGGGTATGCTGTGGTTACATCTTAGCTCAATACATAACATACAGTTCTGTATAAATTATATCAATATTCACAAATGACATAGAATTATTTACAAAATTAGAGATAGTTGGGCTGGCATTGTTACAGCCTGTTATTCCAATTTTCAGTATTCCAGTATTGCTTGCATAGCATGTGGATTTATAAAAGGCAGACAGAAGGGAAGAAATAGCAGTCCTCTTGAGAGCTATTCCCTGCATACCCTAGAGTGAATGATGGAAATAGACTGGCATCCTGCAGCTGAATTTGCCATAAAGAATTTACTCTTCAGTGGCTTGATAGCTAATGAGTCTATACAGTGAACTTCCTAAAGACGTGTAAAAAGATATGAACAATAAATTAATTCCCTTTTCATTTGATTTGTAAAAATATTGGTAGACCATTCACCCTATCAGCAAAAGTTTATGTGATGATAATATTTCACCTCTAGTGAGTGATGATTCTCTGATATTTGCTTCCTAGTGATGTATAAATTGTTATACGTCTAGAAAGCCACATGAGAAAAAAACAAATTCTTGAGGCACTTACCAGAATGGTTCATATTTTGTATTTGTACTTGTGTGCATGTATGAATGTGTTTATCATTTTATCTATATTTGGCTATTAGAATATGTCGTCCAATAATCTAAGTCATTCAACAGAAAAGTCTCATAATACTGTAGGAAACAGTTCTTCAAATTGTTACAAATGTAATGGTGATTGCAGTCTTGATCATAAAAATGCTGTAATGCAGCATTAGGATTAAGTCAATGTGTCCGCCACCCTGATACTAAATACTCATAAACAGTTTTAACCATAAAGACTTTCTACAAATCTACACTTGCATTATAGAAAAAAATAACTGTGGTCATATTTGTTCTTTAGGAAACAGCTAATTGGTTTCTCCTGAAAAGTTTTCTAAACCATGTTTAGAAATTGCTATCTGCTTTTATTAGTTTGCTTGTTTCTGCTCTTTCCCTTAGTTGTTTGAATTGTGATTGTTTCACCTCTTAGTTCTGAATTTTCTCTGAGTCATTATGTCTGTTATTTCAGCAGGTAATACCTTGCGGACACACCATTATTTTCATGGCTACCTGGCAGGATTTACCTTGCGCCCTGGGAAGCTAGAAAATCGTGAAGTAATTGAATGCCTCTATGCCTGCAGGGAAGGACTTGACTTCAGTGATTTTGACAGTCTTGGAAAAGGAATGAAGGTAAGAGACTTCACAACTATGTATGAAATTAAATAAATGGTTTGAAAGAAAATATGTCAGAAACACATTCTAAACCAGGTGCAGGACCAGCAGAGCACATATTGCTTTTAAAGCAAGCCTCTTGTCACACAGTTACCATAATGGATAAAACAAAGATGACAACAAGTAAATGTAACTTTTGAGGGAAGCATCTGTAAAGATAATTTTGTCATATGTGCCTTTTAAATTAATTTTATAGCTAACAGATTGTGTGACTTTTTCTATAAGACTATTTCATCATTATATTAGGCTTCAGTCTAAGTGCAAATTGAATGTGGAAATGTGAAATAAATCTTTTTGTCAAGTGTAATGCTGCAGAAAGAAAACAATTTGCCTTTGGTAAATATTTACTATACCTGAATGCTTTTTTGTTCCAGTTCTTGTTCTTGTTGGTAACTTTTGAGCATGACAATAACTGATATTTGTAGTCCAAGTAGCACTGTGATTACGCTCCAAGATCGAGAAAACGATAAACCTATTATGTGCTGCTGTAGCATGAGACCCAAGCGTAACAGCACATTCAAAGGTATATAACAAATGTTAAACACCCCTAAGCATTGTTACAGTCAGTTAAAATGGAAGGGATGTTCCTTCACTTTCAACTGTCCCAGAATATCATTCTGCCTATGTCCATGTAAGTTTCCAGACATCAGTCTTTAAGTTGTTGTTGTGTCTTTCAGCTTTTCCCGGTTAGGGTTCGCCACAGCGGAACTCCGGTCAGCTAATGATTGGCAGTAGATTTTTACGTGCTGAGTTGCTGGCCCTGCTGCACAACTTCAACGAAGGTACACCCATTCACGCATGTCTCTACACAGAAGACGCTCTAGCTGAGAATTGAACAGGACAACGTCTTACTGTGAGACGACAACGCTGCCGCAGCACCACCACCGCAGTCCAGACATCAGTCTTTAAGTAACTCATTTAAATTAGGATTATTGATTTTTTTCTTCACTTACAGTCTATGTGAGACCATTTGCTAAGTACTTTGCAAGCTTTCAAAGCAGGTAAAACACTTCGTCTTTTTTTAAACAGGTGGTTCATAAAATTCCATACACTACAAGAGAGATCATAACCCATTATTTCATGTTCTCAACATAGACGCCAAGGTTTGCTCTTGAGCTTCACTTTCAAGGTGAATTTGTTGGCATCCATGTCTCAACACATAATAACATGGTTAAGACTGGAGATCCCAATCATAACCCTCTATGAGTAGCTTCATTCTTGCCACACTATAAAACTGAATTTCACAGAAGGTTGAGTTCAAAGTTGAGTTTTGCTGAATAACCTCCACAATATCGAGTATGTGTCTAAAAGCTTGGAGGTAAAAGCAATGTTTCTAGCACAGAGGAAGTTACATACCACTTTGATATAAACTCACTTGAAGTGCTGACCCCTCACACACACACACACACACACACACACACACACACACACACACACACACACACACACACACACACACACACACACACAGTTGCATACATACAAAAAGACATACGCTTTCCTAAAGGCAAAAGCAGCTAAAAATGAAGTATCATTTGCTTGCAGTTCTTTTGTAAAAAGGAACAGCCCTCTTCCAACATTTATTTCATTTATGTGTTAGCTGTGTAAGTGAACTAATATTTTATTGATCATTTTCAGCCATGACGTGGGTCACAAGGAGAAGATAATTTTATTTTATTTTCATTTGTTAACCGGTTTAAATCAAGCTATTTCCTGTAATCCAGTGGTGCAAGGTTTGGTTCCCTCAACCTCCATTGCCTAACTTTGTGACACTGAGCAAGTCACTTAACCAGACACCACTTCCCAGCTGAGTCTGATAAAAGTCCATAGAGATTAGTGCGCTACACCAGAAAACAAATACAAATAAATAATAACTAAATAAAGAAAGAAATAAAACATGGGTAGAGCGCTGATCCCCATGGGTCTTTTTCAGACTCAGCCTTGAAAAAAACAGAGAAAATTGTTAATAGAACAAAAAACAGAATGGAAGTACAATAAAATAAAAACACAGAATATGCAAAAGTTTAATGGCACAAATGTAGAAACTGGCACAAATTATACAAACTGGAAGCAGAATACTTATACATGCAGTAGTATATGGCAACTTATTTGTAATATAATTCCTTGGTAAGAGTATATCTATATCCTAACTGCAGTTTTTGGCCCTGCAGAGCAACTCATATGCCTTATTTTAACATGGAAAGGAAGCTGCTCAATCAGACCATCTTTGTTGATCGAAAAAGAGCCCCTGAAAGGGCAGATAATGCATTATTACTAAAGACTGAAGGAATCAACTTTGCTGAGGGGCCATGTAGGTAGTTTTACAATGCATTTATCCAGTGGCTCATTCAAACTGCACCTGGATTGACTAGTGGGGTGCAGGTTTGCACGAGGATGGTGTATACCAAGGATCTATTACAAGGCCCATTCTGTTATTTGTTTATTAAGGAGATTTTACTAGATGCATTAGGGCTCTATATGATTACCAGCATAACAGACTGTCCCATAGCTGAGAAGTTTATAATACTGCTTAGCTTTCAATGTCTTTGATCAAGAATTCTGGACAATTGAAATCAAAGTGTAGACCAACTTTACTAGAAGTAGTGAATATAGTAACAGAGATAAAACAACTGGAACTGGGATCTTTAGAAAAGGGACAGAACAAACTACGTAGAAAAAAATGGGAATTGTGGGAACAATATTTACAGAGAAGGAACAAGCTTTAAGAGGCGAGATTTGAATGAGCCATATAAGGCTTAACTGACAGTGACTGGATAGATTCTAGATTATAAGTGATATATAATGCTTGCAACTACAGTTGTTTCAATAGTGTCTGTGATGTATAATGTTTGCAATTAAAGTGGTGTCAATGTTGTTTGTTTTTCATTTATATAAATGTAAGATTGTCTATGTTGTACGTGATAATTTAATACTAATGTCTTTCAGCTTTTCCCAGTTAGGGGTCGCCACAGCAGAACTCTGGTCTGCTAATGATTGGCAGTGGATTTGTACAGTGCCGAGGTGCCAGCCCGACACCCAACCTTCAAAGAAGGCACACCTATTCACGCACGCACCTACCTGCATGTTTTTAAACGTCATTCGACTGTAGGAAGGACAAGCAGACTCCACACAGAAGGTGCTCCAGCCGAGAATCGAACAAACCAGAGAACCTATTGCTGTGAGGCAACAACGCTAACCGCTGCACCACCGCGGCCTATATGTGATAATTTAATAAAGATCTTTATTGAGAAAAAAATAGGATTTTGGACAAAGTCAAAAATAATGTGTGGTAGGTGTAGGAACAAGGCCCTAAATTATGAACATTTTGCCTATTCCTCTAACAGATGCTGCATCAACATGCATTTTCAGAACAACAAAAAACATGAAACTATAATGTCTGCATTACTTACTGATTCCAATTATCAGTATTTATCAGAAAAATCAGAACTATTATGAGGGAAAGAGTAAGAGTATGAGGCAAAACCAGGGATGTTTTGTAAAATCAGTGACAGTTAAAAATGTGCTGCAGTCCCTTTCAAAACCTCAGAAAATACTAAAGCCCTGACTATGTCTGAAGACAAATGCCACAATCCCTTCAATATAGGGCAAAACGTTTAAAGCACAGTTCTTCAGAATATTGAACATAGCAAAAAGTCTGTATTGTATGCTTCCCAGCAAAGAAAGACGTAACAGAGCATTCCACAATAAACACCCCACTACTGAAGTCTATAATCATCCAAAGAGACACACACACACACACACACACACACACACACACACACACACACACACACACACACACACACACACACACACACACACACAAACAATACACAGATGAAAATTTAAGTAGGATCCTTGAACAGATGCAACACTAATCCTCATTCTAAAGGCCAAAGAATTAGCAGAACAGAATCAAGACAACAGAGGATGGAAATCCTTCCGAAAGATAATGCTGCTTCTGGTTCCATTAAACTAAGACTCCTGAGCATGCTTGGAGAAAGCTTGCAGCAGTAAACTACCTTATCAAGTAAAGTAGCATTGCTGCACAGCATCCCATTATGAAATTAGATATCTAGCCAATCCCAAAATAGAAAATTAATCAGCAAGATATATGTCAAGTCCAAAATTCTGATAGCAGTTGCAATAGTAACCCAAACTGACACAATATATTTGGGGTAGGCAACAATATGCCCATGACCCCAAAGGAAGCTGTAGATTTAAAAATATATACGCATGATACTACCTCTTTTTCTGTGAGGCAGCACATATTATATACATAATATACTAAGCTACACGCTCTAGAGACCTAAACCTTGTCACCACAATAAACAGAACATGCTGGAGGGATAGATTCCTGTCCCAGAGACTTCCCATACTCTGGAACAAACTACCTATCTATGTCAAACAGAGCTCCTCATTAGCACTCTTCAAGAAAAATCTTGATGAGTGGATGGGTAATAATAAATTCACCCTGGGGATCACTTCTGTGGTTCTGCTTGACAGGGGCACAGGAAAATAATTTTCTTGGGTGGCAAAAGCCAGGGTACCTTTTTGGATAGGCTTCTATAGGCCCTAGGGCCAATAGCCTAGTACCTACCTATTAACCTATATTGATATTTTAAAAAATAACAATGTTAAGCATGTTAAATGATTTTTTTGCATTTATTTATTTATTT
>NC_056741.1:226067376-226162376 GCF_019279795.1 Protopterus annectens
ACACATGACATACTGAAGAGAAATATTTCATTTAAAAATGAATTTAGATTAATATAGTTTGTCTATTCATATCTTCATAGGAGATTACTAGGCTAACATCTTAACAGCTCTTAGAAGCCTAGCCAATATAAGCCAGTTTTACCCAATATATGGCCCCTAGGGGCAACAGAATGGCATGGATTTGTACCTATGCCTTGAGTATCTTACAGATTGCCCTTGTCCATAAGGGACATGGGCACTACTCCAGGTGTGAATTTGTCATTCTCCATCCATTGAGCCAAACTGTTTCAAAAAGGGCCAGGGAAGGGCTCTGCATAATGTGAATAGGAACCCTCTTTAAAGAAGGGTTAATCTCACATATCTGTCTCTCCACCATGAGTGTCTGACCAAGTTTAGTTCCCTAGATTGGGTGACCCTCATGCATTTTGACTTGCAGATGTGTAGCAGCTCCATCAGGACTAGATTTGTATGTGCCTTGCAGATC
Source organism: Protopterus annectens (assembly GCF_019279795.1). Lineage (NCBI taxonomy): Eukaryota > Metazoa > Chordata > Ceratodontiformes > Protopteridae > Protopterus > Protopterus annectens. The sequence continues at coordinate 226,067,861 of NC_056741.1, forward strand.
AGGCATAGGTCACACCTTAATAGTTTGTAGGAGACAGAGTAAAGGAATAGGGCTTTTAGTCTATCCCCATAGGACATGTTGTTTATGTCCTGGAATTTCTTTATGAGGAACCTCCGAGGTTGTTTCAGGTGCTGTATGTGCTTAGTCAAGTAAATGCAAAAGGTCACATTGTACTTGATTAGTGGTCTGATGAGGGATGAGCAGAGCAGTACTTTAATTTCCTTCGATCTGGATGCTATACATTTGCTTAAAAGTTATGCCACATAGAAATACTTAATCACTAATATAGACACCTATTGGTCAAAGTTCAGGCCACTATATCTATTTGTGTACCTAGATCTCTCACCCCTGAGTCTAGTCTTAGGAGTGTGCTATTGATTTTGTAATTTTCAGGGGTATTTGACTTCCTAAAAGGTAAGATTACGCATTTATTCATGTTTAGTTTTAGGCCATGGTTCTAGCACTTATCATTTGTCTGATCTAGACCATCCTGAAGGATATCTACATCATTTGGGGATTCAGTGATTGCCCCCAGCTTGCAGTCATTGGCAAACATATTCTGTACAGACGTGGTCCCAGAACTTAACTCTGTGGCACACCACTAGTAACTGGCCTCTTGCTGGATCTGGATTCATCAACATTAACCACATGTGTCCTGTGCATGAGACAATTGACTATCCATCGGGTGATGTAGGGATTTATGCCCAGTTTTGTGAATTTATTCATAATACCTGAGTAGAGAACTGTGTCAAATGCCTTGGCCTGGTTGAGGTAGGTGGTATGTACTGTTTTACTCTCATCCATGGCCTTAGTGACTTTCTCAAAGAAATCCAGCAGATTCAGTAGACATGACCTGCCCTCGACAAAGCTGAACTGGGTCAGACCCGGTGTTTGGAGGTTTCTCATGTCATTATCAAGTCCATGATTATTCTTTCCATGGCCTTGCATATAAGAGCAGTGAAAGTTATGGGTCTGTAATTTCCCATGCCAGTAGATGATCCCCTTTATGCAGAGAGAGAACTGCTGCTGTCTTCCACTCTATTGGGACAAAGCCATTTCAGAGACTGTAGTTAAATAGAAATCCTAATGGGCCTGATAATTCCTGATTTAAGTTGTTTAAGAGGCAATCTGGTATACTGTCAGGCCCCACTGAGGCCGTGTTTTTACCTTTAGAGAGTGCAGTGGCAGCGTATTCTTTGGTGATAATTTGTGGTAAAGTGGAAGGTATTTCTTGTAGAGAACTGGAAGGGATGGGGAGCTGAAATCTGAGATGAATTTCTCAGCCAGCAAATTTGCTATATCTTCCATCTGAGTATAGGTGATGTCATCTACAACTAATTCTGCATATTGTTTGAGTGTTGCCCTTAGGACTGCAGGCATGACTGAAAAATGCATTATGGTTATTCTTAGCTTTGGAAACTATTTTTATCTCAGTCTGCTTTCAGAAACTTGAATCATTTGTTTAGACTAATGATGGACATTTTGCTCTGCTGTGCACATTCCTTCTTACTTCTTAACAGGATTTATTTTTCTTGTGTTGTGCAACCTATTAATACCAGGAGTCCACCAGGATAACTTCTTTTTGCAGGTTGATTTGGGATTATTTCAGTCTGTTCCTGTGTAGTTGCTTATATGGTAATACAGAACTTTTGTGTACACCTCTGTATAGGTTTCTGTGTTTTCTGAATTTGAGGGGGCTTGGAAACTAGCTATGCCATCCATTAATAGGGGGTAATTTACCTTAGGTAAGTTCTTAAAGTTTTTGGGTTTACATGGGCGGACTAGATTTACCTTTATTTCAAAGGAGATTGTTTTGTTCATAGATTCATTGGAGGTTACTAGACTAACAGCTCTAGACCCCTTTAAAGCCTAGTCATATTTATCCTGGGTTGCCTCAATTGTCTGTGGTTAGGTGAGTGAAACTTGCAGAGGTAAGGTTCTATGGTAGTTAATACTGACGTCCTCTATCCAAGATGGAATGGGCACCACCCCAGGTGTGAATTTGCGGTCACCCATCCATTGATCTAGGTTGCGTTTGAAGAAAGTCGGGGAGGGGCTCTGTTTCATGTGAAATGGAAGCTTGTTCCAGAGAAGTGGCAGTCTCTGGGAGATGTATCTATCTCTCCAGTGTGACCTGCTCATGTCAGAGGCTAGGTAAAGATCCCTAGAGTGAGTGACTCTCCTGCAGTTTGATTTGCGAATGTGTAACATTTCCATCAGGGCCGGGTCAGAGACTGCCTTCATAGTCAGGCACAGGTCACCCCTTAGCAACCTGTAGGGGACAGAATACAGTGACAGAGCTATCAGTCTTTCAGTATAAGCCTTGTTTTGAGTATCCTGTAATTTCTTGGTGACAAACCTCTGTGGTCTCTCCAATTGTTGCAGGTTTCTGGCAAGGTACCTTATTTTTTGAATATGACATTTGTATAACCAATGAGTTTCAATGAGTACAGCAGGAAAGTATAACTACTTGTTAAGAGTACACTCCAAAATCATACATTGTCACTGTGGGATTATGCTACCTTATTGCAGGCACTGTATTACTGAAGTTTGGGTAAAACAATATCCAAGTTAATGTGCAGACACATTTTGTTTTTATTTGAGAAACGGAATTTATGATTGGAGTCTGAGGCTCTGGTATGTCTCAACAGCAGCAACAGATTGGATTACTGTGCTTTTCCCAGGTTCTGCCATGTTTGCTGTTGCTTTAGCAAACTGTGTAGGTGACCTTATTTCAGTATGAAGACCCCCCTCCTAAATTCATCTCTACAAGACACTGATGAGGGCCAGATTCAGGAAGGCTTACACGGAGTTCAAGAGTAGTGTAAGCCTCCGTGTAAGCCTCCTGATTCAGCAACAGCCCAAATCTCCGTGTAAGAGACAGCTAACACGTCTCTTACACGGAGTGGGCGTGGAAATGCTCAATACCTCATTTGCAGCTCCAAGATATGCAAATGAGGTATGTGAGCGATCCACGGCTCAAACCAGTCCGCGTAACGGTGTTAGTTGCAGAAATGTACTCAGCTGACAACTGAGTACATTTCTGCAAAATTAAAACGGAGCTATGTCAGCTCCAAATAAAGGGTGCATTTGTTATATTAAGCATGCCAATGGCCAAATATGTGGCCATTGGCATGAAAGTGTTGCAAAAAAAGTTATATAACTTTTTTTTTTCACGGATGTATGTGTTTAACAGAAGCACACCAGCGCCAAACGGGTGCGCTACCTAAAACTGAAAACCGAGCTTATAAGCCCACAATTGTGGGATTTATGTATTACATGAAAGTCAATGGAGGGACTTGCAGAGCAAAACAATATGGCCTCCGTTTAGTGGTTGTCAAGGGGAAGCTCCGTGTAAGATATGTAACTAAGCATTACTAGGCAATCCTATGTAAATGAGGCTTACAATACTGAATCACACTGCCACATAAGTAATGAGCACTTTCTGAGTCGTAAGAGTTAGAGAAGGGGAGGAACAGAGTAAGAGGTAGGTGACATCATGGGGGAAGGATAGAAAGAAATGTACCAGATTGGAGGGCAATGTAAGGTAAGAGATGACAGACAGACATCAGGGAGGGAGGTGTGTCCCAACAGAACACTGGGAATGTCAAGAAATTGAGGGCATACGCTATCCCTACACTCTAAGTTTCTTGAAATACGTGCATGCGCGCTGCAGCGTGTAAGGCAGGTTCAACATGTGGGAGCGTGTTGCAAACTGTTTACAACGGTTTGCTGGCGTGCACGTGTGTAAGGCGGTGTGCGCGTTTAGCATGAATCAGCCTAGCTAACACCGTAAGGATGTGTGCGTGTAACACCGTAGTAGGGATGTGTACAGCGTTTAAGTTACTGTGAGCGTGTTTAAGCCGGTGCACATTGCTCCCCTCAGGAAACAGAGAGCAAATAGGAAACAACCAAAATACAGCGAAACTGCCAGAAGATACTACTAAAGTTAATTGGTGGAAACAATTAGAAGCAGGCAATTACACAGGCAGACTAGAAGCCCAACCCAGCACTTAAAACACAACAAAGAGCAGTGCAGGCTGTTTCTCACAAGAGATACTGCCAGAAACTAAGCTATCAGAGTTGAAACCTGAAAAAAGCAGAACTCAGAGCAGAAATGCTAGGGGCTGCCATAGCTGTTATAATCAGACCTAGGAATTGCGAGGGTGGTGATAATGCAGATGCTGACAGACAACCCAGAGTGAGGAGAAGGAGAAGAGTATACAGGCCTAGGGTCACCTACCATGGGTTACATGAGCTGGAGATAGTAGAGCGCTATAGAGTGGACAGAGAGCTCCTGCAGCAGATTGTTGAGCTGTGCAGGCCACGCCTCACACACAGAACCAACAGAGGGGAACCCATCCCAGTGGAAACCAAGGTATGTGCTGGCCTAAGAATACTAGCAACAGGTACCTTTCAGAGACCAACTGGCGATATGATGGGGATATCACAGGCATCAGCCTCCAGGGTACTGCACCAGTTCCTGGATGCCATGTCACCACATGTCAGTGATCATATATATGTCCCTAGTGACCGTGGAGGTTGTGGCCAGCAATATGCGTCCCTTCCAGCAAATAGCCGGATACCCTGAGGTGCTGGGTGCAATAGACTGCACGCACATACGCATCAAGGCACCAGCTGGTGAGCGGGGTAGAGTCTACATTAACCGCAAGGGATACCCCTCCATCAACTGCCAGGTCGTGCGATGCCCAGGGCATAATAATGAATGTGTGTGCTGGCTGCCCTGGTAGCTACCACGATTCCCACATCTGGCATCTGACGCAGCTGTACCAATCATTTGCCAATGGGGACTTCCCACATGGACACCTAGTGGGGGATGCTGGTTATGCACTTGAGCCGTGGCTGATGACACCCATCAGAAATGCACACACACCGAACAGGAACGCCATAATCAGGGACACGCACAAAGACTCAATATCATAGAGCGTATGTTTGGGCTGCTCAAGTCACGGTTGCCGTGTCTGGACACGCCTGGTCTGGTGGAGCTTTGCAGTACACACCAACTACATGTACCCAAATGATCATGATATGTGCTATGCTACATAATATGATCCCATGGAAACAGCTGCAGCAGGACCAGCACAGGGCTGGGCAAACATCCCCCCACCATTGCCAAGGCCACCACAGGCAGGGGGTGACTTGGAGGAGGAACAACCTGACCTTGTCCCAGTAGGCAGAAGGAGGCGTGCCCAGTATGCCCTGGCCTTGGCAAAGAGGCAACGATAGCACATATGCTTGGTCAGTAGGAACACCGGGACTGATACCCACCCTGACTCACTCATACAGTAACAGGGATGCCTAACATGACACAACCTGCTTCCAAATGTACAGGGAGTGTAGTATGTGCATCCGACAGAGGCAGCCCTGCAGCACCATCCGAGGTATGAATGCCATGTGTTAAGTAATGTAATACCATGTATCATATGCACACCTGAGGACCATGACTAACATCCACCCTCACCAATCATAAACCACAAAACACAAACCCACCTCATAGCTATCACAAGGGATAGGAACCTAGATGTAATGCTACCCAATGCCAAAGGTATAAACAGCAAGATGTGTGCAGTGTAAATGCACACAGTATAGGGAATGCACATATCAGTGCTGTAATAGAAAACAGGGTCAAAGCGCACATCAGCACCCTGACACTACCAGGGTCACACCTCATACAGTGATGTACATGTGCAAAACATGGAACAAGATACAAAATGAGGGTGACTACCAATAAATGGCATGGATAACCACACACCCTGTTGTTACCACAACAAGAAGCAACATGCATTAGCCATGGTCAAACACCAATGGCTAAAACTGACTACTACTATATAGCTTGCTGCAGACCACTGTCCTAATAGCAGCAACTGCCCCAGGCCTATGTTCACAGGTTCACAGGTTCATACTAGGCTGCCCTAGGGCATTTATAAGCCTAGACCAGAGTTCCGTGGAGTCTGCCGCACCTTCACTCTGACGGATAATTTGCCCATTATATTGCTGTGCCTCTGACAAGCAGTGATACTGAGGTTATCCCTGGGGCATACCTGCAATCTCCCATCCATTGATTAAGATCTCACTTGAACAAAGCCAGTGAGGTACTCAGCCTCACATGTACCAGGATGTTGTTCCACAGCATAGGGACTCTCTGGTTGAAGAATCTGTCCCTCCAGCACATCCTATTAATATCTGTGTTGAGGTTTAAATCTCCTGCCACTGTAGTTCTGATGGATGTACAGGTCTTGAGGTGAAGCGTGTACATTAACTCAGGTTTGGACATGGCCTTGGATGTCAGGCACAGGTCACCTCTGAGCAGACGGTAAGTCACGGAATCAAGCTGGAATTCCTCCAGTCGGGCAGCATAAGAAATATGTTTGAGACCCTTTCTCCTCCTGTCGAGGAATCTGTGGCCCATCCAATTGCCATAGGTGTCGGGTCATATACATGCTGTATGGGGCATTGCACTCAATCAATGGTCCAATGAGTGAAGAGTACAGGGGAACAATGACCTCCGATCTAGATGTGAATCCCTGCATGATGAGGTGGGCAATGTAGAAGTTCTACCTAACTACCCTGGCAACGTGAGTGTCAAACAAAGGTTACTCTCAACCTGGGTGCCCAGGTCCCTGATAACCTCCTGTGTGCTTAGAGGATTGCCACCTACATGGGAACTAGTGGTAACCTTGTTCTTCCCAAAGGGTACGGCTATGCATTGTTCAGTGTGTAATGTAAGGCCATGGCTCTGGCACCAGTTATCCGTGACTATGACACCCTTCTGAAGGATGTCTGTGTCAGATGGGTGTCCAACTATGGTTCCCAGTCTGCAGTCATCTTCAAACTTTGTCAGCCATAATCCTGCTGTGTTTGCTTGTACTTCTGAAAAGTAGATGCTGAGCAATAGTGGGCCCAGGACTGAGCCCTGTGGGACACCACTTGTGACAGTTGTGGAGTGTGACATGGCACCAGCAAGTCTGAACCTGTCTGTTCTGTCATTGAAGCGGTTTGCAACCCATCCTGTGATGTATGGGTTCACATTTTAGCTGGTGATGTTTTCAATGATACCCAAGTGGGGTATTGTGTTGAAAGCCTTTGCCAGGTCAAGGTAGGCTGTGTGGAGTGCCTTGCCCTTGTCAATGGCCTTGGTGTCTGTTATGAAACAGTCAACCAAGTTTAAAAGGCATGATCTGCCCTCAACAAAGCCTAACTGGGTTGGATCTAATGTCTGCAAGTCCCCTATGTCCTCATCTATGACTTCCATTATGATCTTCTCCATAGCTTAGCAGACCCTGCTTGTCAAGCTGATGGGATGGTAGTATTCGTGGTCGGTGGAGGCACCCCCATGTGAAGTGGGTCCACCATTGACATATGCCACTCCTTGGGAACATATCCTGACTTGAGGCTAAGATCATACAGCTGCCCTGACTGGGTTGAATTCTTGAGTGAGTTCATGGAGCACAAAACCAGGGACACCATCTGGTCCCATGGATGCTGCGTCCTTTCCCTTGGATAGAGCAGTTCCCACCTGAGCATTTGAGATGTTTGTGGGTCTACAATCCTCTTTCATACATATCTCTTCAGTTGTGGTGGAGGGGTGGAGCAATCTGCACTGAACCTGTCAGCCAGTATGTTGGCAATGTCTATAGGTTCAGTGATATTTACAGCATTCTGAGCCTATTCTGAGCATATCTGGGAGTTTCCTCCCAGGTGTGTAACGAATCTATAAAAGGCCTCATTGTTGTCCCGTGAGCCCTTAGTGGGTTTACTCCCAATATTCGCCTTGGATGATTTCATGGGGGAACTCAGTGTTTCACCTATATTGAGCAGGGGTGTCTACCTTCCACGGATATCGCTCTATCTTGTAGTACCTCCTTCCTTGTGTTGTAGTGCTTGTTTATGGCTGAGGTCCACCACACTGGACGCTTGCCTCTGGTACAACGAGTCTGTGTTTTGTTTGGGATTGCCTCATCCATGCAGTCTTGAAGGTGCTGGTAGAAGGCAGTTGTAAGTGATACAGTGGCTTGGGTAATGGTGTCTGCTGGCTTGGGGCTTTGAAAGAGACCACAACAGTCATTAGAAGTGTGTAGTCGGCTTCTGAGAGGTTCTGCACTGTGGTCTTTTCTATCTGGGGTGGAGGTGGGATGTGGACTTCCACTGAGAGTAGGTCATGATCTGATCTCACCAATGATGGGTATACCTCTGGTGTTGAACATTGTGAGCCCATGTTTGTGATGATGAGATCTACTATGTTGTCTCCTCTTGTGGGGATGGTGACTAGTTCTTCCATGGCATGTGAGTGTATGAACTGTAGGAACCTGTGGCTAGAGTGTTGTGGCTGTAGTACTGATCCCAGTCTATATTTGGATAGTTGGGATCACCCAGTGTGATGGTGTTTGCAGGTACATGTATCCCCGCCACTGTTTTCATGAAAGCTCTGTGAGGTACCTGAGTTTCAGAGGATGGCCTGTAACATGCTACAAACTTCAGAGCAGTCTTGCCTATGGTTAATTGCACCTGGATGGTGTACAATGCATCGTGTGTTGCCACCAACCATGAGGTGAGGGTGTCCTTGATGAATATTGCTATTGCCACCCCTCATAGTGGTAATATGTGTACTGCATAGATACGAAATATTGTGCCTCTGACTTAGTAGTGACACATTATGACCACCTTACATAATTGAATAATGTGACTATGCCTCTGTCCAGTCTGTGCCCCTGTCCACATGCAGCTGTCCAGATGTCTCTTGAAGAGAGTCAGTGAGGTACTCTGTCTAACATGAACTGGGATACTCTGCTAGAGTTTGAGATGCCTCTGAGTTATGACTCTGTCCCTTCAGCATGTCCTATACATGTATGTGCTGAGGTTCAAATCTTTAGCTCCCATGTTTCTGGTGGATGTGGATTGCTTGCAGTGGAGCATGTCTACCAAATCCTGATCGGACATGGTCTTGTATGTCAGGCATAGGTCACTTGTAATGCATGTGGTGTGACACTGAAAAAAGCTTGTTTTTAGTTATTCTGGAAGTATATGACATGTGTTGTAGATCCCCGATCGTCATGGTAAGGTACTTGTGGGGTCTCTCCAGCTGCTGCAAGTGCTGGTTGAGGTACATACCAAATGGGCTGTTGTATTCAAGCATTGGCCTGATAAGGGAGAAGTATAGTGGTACAATGACCTCCTATGGTCTGGATGGAATACCCTCCATGATAAGGTGGCCAAGATAGAAAGTATGTCAAACAACTTTGGCAACATGGGTGTCAAAATGAGATGTCACTATCTACATGTGTCCCCAGCTGTATGATTTGTCTCCTGTACTCACTGGGTTGCTGTGCATGTACAGATCTGTGGGTACTGTGTTCCTCCCAAAGGGGATGGCTACACATCAGTCGCAGTCAGTTTTAGGCCATGAGTCCAGCACCAGCTATCTGTCAGTGGGACGGCAGTCTGTAGGATGTGTGTGTGCTGGCTGATGTATTCACTATGGTGCCCAGGTTGCAGTCATCTGTAAACTTTGTCGGCCACAACCCTCCTATGTTTGCTTTCACATCTGAAAAGTAAATACCAAATAAGAGAGGTCCCAGGACACAACCTTGTGGGACACCACTTGTGACTGGCTTTGAACCTGACAAGGCACCTGCAATGTTGACATTATGGGTTCTGTTTCTGAGCCATTTTGCAACCTATGCTGTGACATATGGTGTTATATTTCAGCTGTTGAGCTTGTCTATGATGCCTGAGTGGGGTATTGTGTCAAAGGCCTTAGCCAAGCCCAGGTAGGTTGTGTGGACTGTGTAGCCCTCATCAACGGCTCTACTGACAGTTTCAAAGTAGTCAACTTGGTGCAAAACGCAGGATCTGCACTGTACAAAGCTGAATTGGGTGTGATCAAGGGTCTGTAGGACACCAATGTCTCTGTGTGGAAGCTCCATAATGACCCTTCACAAAGCTTTGCAGACAAGGCTGTTTAAGCTTGTGTGGTGGTAGCTGCCAGGGTCTGTGGAGGCATCTCCTTTGTGGAGTGGGACCACTGTTGCCGCCAGTGTTCAGGTACAGATCCTGTAGCAAGGCTAAGGTTAAATAGGATCTGCATATACAGGTTTATCTCCATCTGTAGTTCACATAGCATGCAACTGGGGATACCATCAGGTCCCATTGATGCTGTGTACTGCGTCTCTCTGCTGACTGCGGCTCTCACATGGACATCCAGGATGACAGTGAGGTTACATACAGCTGTGATAACTATCATGTCTTGGGGTGAGGGAGGGGGTACATTGCACTGAACTGGTCTGCCAGGGTGTCAGTAATATCTGTCAGGTCCCTGGGATATAAGTTGTTGTGTACCAAATCTGAGCATATATGAGGGTTCCCACCCAGGCGTCAGACATAACTGAAGAAAGCAGTGTGGTTACCTTCATCGGCTGTGGTGATTTATGTCCCCAAGTTGAACTTGGGTGTCTTTATGTGAGAATGTAGCTTTCACTACTGCTGATCACAGCTGCCTTACATTCTGGAGATGTAGCTCTGTCTTGCATTAGTATCCTTCATCTGTTATACAGGTTGTTTATGGGGGGGTACCAGCAGGCAGGCCACTTTCCGTTGGTGGTGAAGGTGTCATTCTCATTTGTGATTGCATGGTCCATGCTTACTCGGAGATGTCCGATAAAGTGTCTGTGCAGGAGTCACCATTGTGTGTTGTAGTTTCCACTGGCCCAGTGGGCTTAATGGATACCATCTCAGAACGAGAAGAAGTGTGAAATGCTCAATACCTCATTTGCGGCTCCAAGATATGCAAAATGGCGGTATATAATAATCCTAAGCCCAAACCAGTCCGTTATAACAGGACGTGTTGTTAGCTTCAGAAATGTACTCAGGCTGACAACTGGAGAGTACATTTCTCCGTCATTAAAACCTATGTCATCTGCAAATAAAAGTGCATTTGTTATATTAAGCATGCCAATGGTTCAAATATGTGGCCATTGGCATGCGCGTCATTACCAAAAAAGTTATACTCACTTTTTTTTTTTCCGGCAGATGTATGTGTTGCAACTGTAAGCGCACACCGGCGCAAAGCGGGTGCTTTACCTAAAACTGAAACCGAGCTTATAAGCCCACAATTGTGGGATTTATGTATATTACATGAAAGTCAATGGAGGGACTTGCAGAGCAAAAACAATATGGCCTCCGTTTGGTTAGTTGTCAAGGGGGGGAAGCTCCATTGTGGAGATATGTAACTAAGCATTACTAGGCAATCCTATGTAAAATGAGGCTTACAATACTGAATCACACCTGCCACATAAGTAATGAGCACTTTCTGAGTCGTGTAAGAGTTAGAAGAAGGGAGGAACAGGTAAGAGTAGGTGACATCATGGGGGGAAGGCGATAGAAAGAAGTACCAGATTGGAGGCAATGTAAGGTAAGAGATGACAGACAGAACATCAGGGAGGGAGGTGTGTAACAGAACCTGGGAATGTCAAGAAATTGAGGCATCGCTATCCCTACACTCCTAAGTTTCTTGATACGTTGCATCTGTGTCTTGTGGCAAAGCGTGTAAGGCAGGTTCAACATGTGGGGGCGTGTTGCAAACTGTTTACAACGGTTTTGGCGCAGGCGATGCTGCGTGTGTGAAGGCGGTGTCTTGTGGCGTTTAACGCATGAATCAGCCCTGCTAACACCCGTGTAAGGATGGCCAATAACGGCGCTTGTGATAACACCGTGTAGGGGATGTGTACCGCAGCGTTTAAGTTACTGTGGAGAGCGTATGTTTAAGCCGTGTGCACATTGCCCCCTCAGAAACAGAGAGGAAATAGAAACAACAACCAAAATACAGAAACTGCCAGAAGATACTACTAAAGTTAATTGGTGGAAACAATTTAGAAGCAGGCAATTACACACAGGCAGACTAGAAGCCCAACCCAGCAGATAAAACACAACAAAGAGCAGTGGAGGCTGTTTCTCACAAGAGATACTGCCAGAAACTAAGCTAACAGAGTTGAAACCTGAAAAAAGCCAGAACTCCAGAGCAGAAATGCACTGGCGGGGCTGCCATAGCTATTATAAATCAGACATAGGCGAATTGCGAGGTGGTGATAATGCAGATGCTGACAGACAACCCAGGAGTGAGGAGAAGGAGAAGAGTATACAGGCCCAGGGTCACCTACCAGGGTTACATAGGCTGGAGATAGTGGGCGCTATAGGAGTGGACAGAGAGCTCCTGCAGCATGGATTGTTGAGCGCTGTGCAGGCCACGTACCTCACACACAGAACCGCAGAGGGAAACCCATCCAGTGGAAACCAAGGTATGTGCTGGCCTAAGAATACTAGCAACAGGTACCTTTCAGAGACCAACTGGCGATATGATGGGGATATCACAGGCATCAGCCTCCAGGGTAGTCTGCACCAGTTCCTGGATGCCATGTCACCACATGTCCAGTGATCATATATATGTCCTAGTACCGTGAGGTTGCCTTGGCCAGCAATATCGTCTCTTCCAGCAAATAGCGGGATACCCTGAGGTGCTGGGTGCAATAGACTGCTGCCCGCACACTCGCACGATCAAGGCACCCAGCTGAGTGGGCGGGGTAGAGTCTACATTAACCGCATAGGGATACCTCCATCAACTGCCAGGTCGCAGGTGCTGGCTGCCCAGGGCATAATAATGAATGTGTGTGCTGGCTGCCTGGTAGCTACCACGATTCCCACATCTGGCATCTGACGCAGCTGTACCACCAATCATTTGCCAATGGGGACTTCCCACGGACACCCTAGTGGGGATGCTGGTTATGCACACCCAGCCGTGGCTGATGACACCCATCAGAAATGCACACCCGAGCAAACGCCATAATGGGAAGGCATACCACGCACAAACACGCAATATCATGGAGGGTGTGTTTGGGCTGCTCAAGTCACGGTTCCGGTGTCTGGACACGTCTGGTGGAGCTTTGCGGTACACACCAACTACATGTACCCAAATGATCCATGATATGTGCTATGCTACGCCAATATGATCTCGCGGAAACAGGCTGCAGCAGGACCAGCACAGGGCTGGGCAAAACATCCCCACCATTGCCAAGGCCACCACAGGCAGGGGGTGACTTGGAGGAGGAACAACCTGACACCTTGTCCCAGTAGGCAGAAGGGAGGCGTGCCCAGTATGCCCTGGCCACCAGCAAAGAGGCAACCTTATAGCACATATAAGCTTGGTCAGTAGGAACACTGGACTGATACCACTCTGACTCACTCATACAGTAACAGGGATGCCTAACAATTTAGCCTGCTTCCCAAATGTACAGGAGTGTAATGTGTGTGCATCCGACAGAGCAGCCCTGCAGCACCATCCGAGGTACATGAATGCCATGTTAAGTAATGTAATACCATGTATCATAAGGCACACCTGAGGACCATGACTAACATCCACCCTCCTGCCAATCAAACCACAAAAGCCACAAACCCACCTCATAGCTATCACAAGGGATAGGAACCTAGATGTAATGCTGCAATGCCAAAGGTATAAACAGCAGATGTGTGCAGTGTAAATGCACACACAGTATAGGAATGCACATATCAGTGCTGTAATAGAAAAACAGGGTCAGCATCAGCACCCTGACACTACCAGGGTCACACCTGTAACAGTGATGTACATGCAAAACATGGAACAAAGATACAAAATGAGGGTGACTACCAATAAATGGCATGGATAACCACACACCCTGTTGTTACTACACAACAAGAACAACATGGCATTAGCCATGGTCAACACCAATGGCTGAAACTGACTACTACTAGCAACGCTGCAGACCACTGTCCTAATAGCAGCAACTGCCCCGAAACCTATGTTCACAGGTTCACAGGTTCATACTTAATAGGCTATCTGCCAACACAGGGCAGTTATAAGGCTAGACCAGAGTCCCGTGGAGTCTGCCGCACCTTCACTCTGACGGATAATTTGCCCATTATATTGCTGTGCCTCTGACAAGCAGTGATACTGAGGTTATCCCTGGGGCATACCTGCAATCTCCCATCCATTGATTAAGATCCTTCACTTGAACAAAAGCCAGTGAGGTTGCTCAGCCTCACATGCTGCAGGATGTTGTTCCACAGCATAGGGACTCTCCTGGTTGAAGAATCTGTCCCTCCAGCATCCTATTAATATCTGTGTTGAGGTTTAAATCTCCACTGCCACTGTAGTTCTGATGGATGTACCAGGTCTTGAGGTGACGTGTACATTAACTCAGGTTTTGGACATGCCTGGATGTCAGGCACACAGGTCTGCCTCTGAGCAGGCGGTAAGTCACGGAATCAAAGCTGGAATTCCTCCAGTCGGGCAGCTATAAGAAATATGTTTGAGACCCTTTCTCCTCCTGTCGAGGGAATCTGTGGGCCCATCCAATTGCCATATAGGTGTCGGTCATATACATGCTGTATGGGGCGTTGCACTCAATCAATGGTCCAATGAGCAAGGAAGTACAGGGTACAGAACAATGACCTCCCTGGATCTAGATGTGAATCCTGCATGATGAGGTGGGCAATGTAGAAGTTCTACCTAACTACCCTGGCAGCGTGAGTGTCCAAACAAAAGTTACTCTCAGCAAATCTGGGTGCCCAGGTCCTGATAACCTCCTGTGTGCTTATAGGATTGCCACCTACATGGGAACTAGTGGTAACCTTGTTTCTTCCCAAAGATGCAATATGCATTGTTCAGTGTGTGTACAAGGCCATGGCTCTGGCACCAGTTATCGTGACTATGACACCCTTCTGAAGGATGTCTGTGTCAGATGGAGTGTCCAACTATGGTTTCCCAGTCTGCAGTCATCTTCTAACTTTCTCAGCCATAATCCTGCTGTGTTAGCATGTACTTCTGAAAACTAGATGCTTTGAGCAATAGTATTGGGCCCAGGACTGAGCCCTGTGGGACACCACTTGTGACAGTTGTGGAGTGCTGACATGGCACCAGGAAGTCTGAACCTGTCTGATCTGTCACGTAGCGGTTTCCGAACCATCCTGTGATGTATGGGTTTCACATTTTAGCTGGTGATGTTTTCAATGATACCCAGGTGGGGTATTGTGTTTGAAAGCCTTGCCAGGTCAAGGTAGGCTGTGTGGAGTGCCTTGCCCTTGTCAATGGCCTTGGTGTCTGTTACATGAAACAGTCAACTTAAGAAGTTTAAAAAGGCATGATCTGCCCTCAACAAAGCCTAACTGGGTTGGATCTAATGTCTGCAGTCCCCTATGTCTCATCTATGACTTCCACGTATGATCTTCTCCATAACAGCAGACCCTGCTTGTCAAGCTGATGGGATGGTAGTTTCGTGGTCGGTGGATAATTCCCCCATGTAAGTGGGTCCACCATTGACATGTGCCACTCCTTGGAACATATCCTGACTTGAGGCTAAGATCATACAGCTGCCCTGATCATACTTGAGTTTGAATTCTTGAGTGAGTTCATGGAGCACAAAACCAGGGACACCATCTGTGTCCCATGGATGCTGCGTCCTTTCCCTTGGATGAGCAGTTCCCACCTGGAGCATTTGAGATGTTTGGGGCTACAATCCTCTTTTCATACATATCTCTCCAGTTGTGGTGGAGGGGTGGGTGGGGCAATCTGCACTGAACCTGTCAATAGCCAGTATGTTGGCAATGTCTATAGGTTCAGTGATATTTACAACATTCTGAGCCTACTGAGCATATCTGGGAGTTTCCTCCCAGGTGTAATCTTGTCTATAAAGGCCTCATTGTTGTCCGTGAGCCCTTAGTAGGTTTAGTACCAATATTAACCTTGGATGATTTGATGGGGGAATTCAGTGTTTGAAGTATATTGAGCAGGGTGTCTACCCTTCCACGGATATCGCTCTATCTTGTAGTACCTCCTTCCTTGTGTTGTAGTGCTTGTTTATGGCTGAGGTCCACCACACTGGGCGCTTGCCTCTGGTACGAGTCTGTGTTTTGTTTGGTATTGCCTCATCCATCCAGTCTTGAAGGTGCTGCTAGAAGGCTGTTGTAAGTGATACAGTGGTCTGGGTTATGGTCTCTGCTCGCTTGGGGGCTTTGAAAGAGACCACAACAGTCATTAAGTGTGTAGTCGGCTTGAGAGGTTCTGCACTGTGGTCTTTTCTATCTGGGGTGGAGGTGGGATGTGGACTTCCACTGAGAGTAGGTCATGATCTGATCTCACCAATGATGGGTATACCTCTGGTGTTGAACATTGTGAGCCCATGTTTGTGATGATGAGATCTACTATGTTGTCTCCTCTTGGGATGGTGACTAGTTCTTCCATGGCATGTGAGTGTATGAACTATGTGAACCTGTGGCTAGAGTGTGTTGTGGCTGTAGTACTGATCCCAGTCTATATTTGGATAGTTAGGATCACCCAGTGATGGTGTTTGCATGGTACATGTATCCCCGCCACTGTTTTCATGAAAGCTCTGTGAGGTACCTGAGTTTCAGAGGATGGCTCTGTAACATGCTACAAAACTTCAGAGTCTTGCCGGTTAATTGCACCGGATGGTGTGTGTGTACACAATGCATCGTGTGTGCCACCAACCATGAGAGGTGAGGTGTCACTTGATGAATATTGCTATTGCCACCTCATAGTGGTAATATGTGTACTGCATAGATCACGAAATATTGGCGCCTCTGACTTAGTAGTGACACATTATGACCACCTTACATGAATTGAATAATGTGACTATGCCTCTGTCAGTCTGTGCCCCTGTCCACATGCAGCTGTCAGATGTCTCTTGAAGAGAGTCAGTGAGGTACTCTGTCTAACATGAACTTTGGGATACTCTGCTAGAGTTTGAGATGCCTCTGAGTTAGACTCTGTCCCTTCAGCATGTCCTATACATGTATGTGCTGAGGTTCAAATCTTTAGCTCCATGTTTCTGGTGGATGTGGATTGCTTGCAGTGGAGCATGTCTACCAAACCTGATCGGACATGGTCTTGTATGTCAGGCATAGGTCACCCATCGTCAGTGTGGTATGACACTGAAAAAGCTTGTTTTTAGTTATTCTGGAAGTATATGACATGTGTTGTAGATCCTGATCGTCATGGTAAGGTACTTGTGGGGTCTCTCCAGCTGCTGCAAGTGCTGGTTGAGGTAGTTGGCATATACCTGGAAATGGGGCGTTGTATTCAAGCATTGGCCTGATAAGGAAGTATAGTGGTACAATGACCTCCTATGGTCTGGATGGAATACCCTCCATGATAAGGTGGCCAAGATAGAAAGTATGTCAAACAACTTTGGCAACATGGGTGTCAAATGAGATGTCACTATCTACATGTGTCCCCAGCTGTCTGATTTGTTTCCTGTACTCATTGGGTTGCTGTTCATGTACAGATCTGTGGGTACTGTGTTCCTCCCAAAGGGATGGCTACACATCAGTCGCAGTCAGTTTTAGGCATGAGTCCAGCACCAGCTATCTGTGTGTGGCGGCAGTCTGTAGGATGTGTGTGCTGGCTGATGTATTCACTATGGTGCCCAGGTTGCAGTCATCTGTAAACTTTGTCGGCCACAACCCTCCTATGTTTGCTTTCACATCTGAAAAGTAAATACCAAATAAGAGAGGTCCCAGGACACACCCTTGTGGGACACCACTTGTGACTGGCTTTTGAACCTGACAAGGCACCTGCAATGTTGACATTATGGGTTCTGTTTCTGAGCCATTTGCAACCTATGCTGTGACATATGGTGTTATATTTCAGCTGTTGAGCTTGTCTATGATGCCTGAGTGGGGTATTGTCAAAGGCCTTGGCGCAGGTAGGTTGTGTGGACTGTGTAGCCCTCATCAACGGCTCTACTGACAGTTTCAAAGTAGTCAACTTGGTGCAAACGCAGGATCTGCACTGTACAAAGCTGAATTGGGTGATCAGGGTCTGTAGGACACAATGTCTGTGTGGAAGCTCCATACGGCCCTTCACAAGCTTTGCAGACAAGGCTGTTTAAGCTTGTGTGGTGGTAGCTGCCAGGGGTCTGTGGAGGCATTCCTTGGAGTGGGGACCACTGTTGCCGTCGCCAGTGTTCCAGGTACAGATCCCAGCAAGGCTACGGTTTATTAGGATCTGAATATCCAGGTTTATCTCCTTCTGTTGTTCACATAGCATGCTACTCGGGATACCATCAGGTCCCTGATGCTGTGTACTCGTCTCTGCTGACTCGGCTCTC
Source organism: Protopterus annectens (assembly GCF_019279795.1). NCBI lineage: Eukaryota > Metazoa > Chordata > Ceratodontiformes > Protopteridae > Protopterus > Protopterus annectens. The sequence goes on from NC_056741.1 coordinate 226,086,034, forward strand.
ACATGGACATCCAGGATGACAGTGAGGTTACATACAGCTGTGATAACTATCATGTCTTTGGGGTGAGGGAGGGTACATTGCACTGAACTGGTCTGCCAGGGTGTCAGTAATATCTGTCAGGCCCCTGGGATAAAAGTTGTTGTGTACCAAATCTGAGCATATATGAGGGTTCCCAGGCGTCAGACATAACTGTAGAAAGCAGTGTGCGTACCTTCATCGTCTGTGGTGATTTATGTCCCCAAGTTGAACAAGGGTGTCTAAATGTGAGAATGTAGCTTTCTACTGCTGATCACAGCTGCCTTACATTCTGGAGATGTAGCTCTGTCTTGCATTAGTATCCTTCATCTGTTATACAGGTTGTTTATGGCTGGGGTCCACCAGACAGGCCACTTTCCTGGTGGTGAAGGTGTCATTCTCATTTGTGATTGCATGGTCCATGCTTACTCGGAGATGTCCGCATAAAGTGTCTGTGCAGGAGTCACCATTGTGTGTTGTGGTTTCCACTGGCCCAGTGGGCTTAATGGATACCATCTCAGTCCGAAGAAGTGTGAAGTCAGCTTGAGCTGTTTGTCACTATACCCTGGTATCATACTAGCACTGACACAGGTGTAAACAATTCCCCAGAATCCATCAAACAAAATGGACATGCAGGCTTACAGATGCCCTAGGGGGGGTAGCCTAGTATGAACCCATTATGATACAGATTGTACAGGACACTACAGATAACCCCAAGGCTGTTGCAAATGATGGTAGTAAGCATGTTGTTGATTCCTGGATATGCTCCGGATCACACCGATATTACAAACAACATACCAGACACACACAGGTATGGCCAACAGACATCCTGACATGTGCAGTGCAAACCCCCCCCCATAATGCCAAATACCTTCCCCAGCAGACTGCCGCCTTCCTGACATTATGTCACCCTTACCACAGGGTGCATGCACCCAAAGAGCAGTGTACAACAACAGTGGGTGTTCTCAACAAAGGTGTCTCCTGAATGGATAGGAAAAACAACCACCACAGAATCATGAGAGGTTTGGTCTGCACAGCTATGGAAAGGACCAGCATGTACCACAGACATAATGATATTGTGGATCTATTGACACCCGACCCTACCCAGTGTGGGTTTACAAAGTGCAGACCCCACTCCTAAACATGTGTGACTCAGTTGAAACAGTACTTGAAGTCAGTGATGAGGGCAATGTGGTCCACACAGTGTTGCCGGACCTTGCAAAGCCTTCTGTACAATACCCTATGTGTTCCGTGATAGATTTGCTCACCAGCTGATATATACACCCCAATGTCATGGGAGGGTTGCAAACCAGACCAACGACAGAACTGACATGGTCAGACATGCAGCAGCCATGTCAGACTACAAACCACATATAACAGGCATCCCACAAAGCTTGGTCCTGGGACCTTCACCATCTGGTATATATGCCCCATAGGTACAGGCCAACAAGTAAGGACTGTGCTGGAACATGTTTGTAGAGGACAACAAGCCGCCTGACATATCTGATACACCAGCTGACACAAGCATCCCATAAAAGGGCCACATAGAAACAGACAGCTGGTGCCATAGCCATGTCAGCATGTTAAATGGTGAAAACAGTATAGTCAGCCTCTGTGGATAATCCAGTAAGTGACCACCAATTCCCACATAGGTGTCGACCCATGACATTCCTAACATGTAATGCCAGAATGGGGACACAAGGTGATAGATATCCTGCATTGGACAAAATGTGGCTGTAGGGTTAACAGCAACAATCCATATACCAACCTAATCATGAGGGTTATGACATCTAGCTAAGGGGGGTCATTGTGGTTTTGCAGTTATCTTTCAGCAGCATTACAAATGACCACAACAGCGCCTGTGTGGTGTACCTCAGCAGATAGATTCAGCAACTGTAAAGTCCACAACAGTACCTCACCAGGAGTATCAAAGAGCTGGAACACATGTAATGTGTCGCCTGATTAAACAGAATGCAGTTACACACACTGCCATGCTGGCCACCCAGACACAAGCTGTGCCTGATGTAGAAAGCCATGTCCAAGCTGTCAGCAATGCACATGCCGCACCTTGTACAATGTGAATGGCAGGAGATATGCACATGAGGGACCTGAACCCCAGCACTGACATACATAGGACAAGCTGTACTGCATTATCCATAACACAGAAGCCACCACCACGCATGAGTAAACTACCAGTACAGGTTATCCATAGAGTCAGTCATTTATTCTACTCAACAGGGATCCTAACGAGTGGATGGGAGATGGTAGGTATACCCTGGGTATCAATGTTGTGTCACAGGTAGACAGAGGCACAGTATACAAAACAAGACATATGTCATGCCAAACTGCACTTATGATGTGTTGATGGACAAACACACTATCCAATAACCATTAGAAATGGCCTTGGGCACATCGGTAGTGTTTGCCAATGTACACCCATGTTGTGGAATACACTACTGCAGTTGGTTGAGGCCGAAGTAAGTAGTTCACATCTGAACATAATGCAACATGGTCAGATAGGTTCATAGGTTCATATTAGGCTATCTGCCCCAAGGCAGTTCTAAGCCTAGTCCAGAGTCTGGTTGCGACGCCACCCTTATATGGAAACAGTACTGTGCCCATTAGTTTGACGTGCCTGTCTCCAGCAGTGACACAGTGACGATCCCCGGGTAAACCTATGATTTCCATCCACAGGTCAGGATACCTCTTGAACAGAGCCAGCAAGGTGCTGTGACTCACATGGACCGTGATTGTATTCCACAGCATAGGGAGTCTCCGAGTGATAAATCCATCCTCCAACATGTCCAATGTACATCCCTGCTACGGTGTAAGTCACTTGCACTATTGGTTCAGGTGGATCTGAAGATTTTGAGGTGGAGCATGTCCATTAATCCCTGGTTGGACATGCTTGCATGTCATGCACATGTCACCTCTAAGCAGACAGTATGTGACTGAATAGAGCTGTAGTGTTTCCAATCTGGCAGCATATGACAGATGTTGGAGACCCTTTATCCTTTTGTTGGGGGACATTCAGGTCTTCCACTTGCTGCAGATGTCAGGTGAGATACATCCAGATAAGGCAGTGTACCAGATCACCGGTCCGATAAGTGAAGAGTACAGGGGAACAATGACCCACTAGATCTGGATGTGGATCCTTCCTGATCATGTGGACAATGTAGAAGGTCCTACTAGCCACTTTAGCAATGTGAGTGTCATCAGAACAGTGACTGTCAACCTGGGTCCCCAGGTCCATGATAACCTTCCCTGTGCTTAGAGGATTGCCACCCATATGGTAGCTTGGGGTTACCTTGCTTTCCCTGAAGGGTATGACTACACATGTTTTGCAAGTTGACTTCAGGCCATGGCTCTGGCACCAGCTATCAGTGTCCGTGAGCCCCTTCTGAAGGATATCCGTGTCTGATGCACTGTCCACTATGGCACCCAGTGTGCAGTCATCTGCAAACTTTGTCAGCCAAAGTCCTCCCATGTTGGACTGTACTTCTGAGAAGTAGATAAACAATAGGGGGCCAAGGACTGAGCCCTGTGTGAGACCACATGTGACTGGCATGGTGTCTGACATAGTGCCAGCAACTCTAACCCTGTGGGTCCTGTCTGTAAGACAGTTTGAAACCTGATCTTGTGACATATGGGTGTACATTTCTGTTGGTAGGGTTTCCTACAATACCTGAGTGGGGTATTGTGTTGAAAGGGTTTTCAAGGGCAAGGTAGGCTCTATGGACTGCCTTTCCCTCATCAATGGCCTTAGTTACTGTTTTGATAATGTCAACCAAGTACAAAAGGCATGACTTGCCCTTGATCAACACAAACTGGGACAGGTACAATGTCTGCATGTCCTCCATATCTTTCTTCATGAGCTCCATTATGATCCTCTCCATAGCTTTGCAGACTACACTTGTTTCACTTATGGGGCAGTAATTACCAGAGTCCATAGAGGCACTGCCTTTGTGCAGACATGCACAACTGGACCCTAAAGAGGCTGTTGTGCACAGTATGGAAATGTAAATCAGTGATAGGACTAAAGCCCAGGATAATGTCCACCACAGTGAAAGTACTGAACCACTACACTATACAGTACAACAGTGCTAGGTCAGTATGAATGGATGTTAACAATTGTATGCAAAGTATCCCATGCAAAAGCTGCAGGCACAGTATAATCCCTGTTGTGTTCACAGGAAGCATCTGGACAGTAACTACACAACATGTCACAGAACACACAACCTTAAACAGGAGTTATTTGTTGGAGTTCACACTCATCCACAACTGTGATGGGCTGCATAGTTCAACATATGGAAAGCTCACACTGGGCATGCTCACACACTTTGATAAATGAGACATCATTCACACAACATGCCATGGGAAGGCTGAAGTGGGCATGCTCACACACTTAGTTCAAATGTTCCTCTTAACAACTGTGAAAACACACCACAGGATGCACATTCCCATTCCAAACAATGAAGATGTCAGCACCCTATAAGTAGATCATTAGAAATGCTACCTCCCAGTAATCCGAATAGCGCACTCTGCTAATGCGTCTGTCTCTAGTGTCATAACATAGTTAGGTAGGGGTTTGAATCCAGCAAGTGGCATGTGTGTGTGAATGGGGGTAAGTGTCTGTATAAGTGTGTATGAGAAGCACATCCCTTTTGGCAACTGTGGAAACACACCACACGGAGCTCATTCCACTTTCTAAACACTGATGATGTCAGCACCCTATAAGTAGATCAACTGAAATGAAATCTCCTAGAAATGTGAATAGCGCCCGCTAATGCGTCCTGCCTCTAGTATCATAACGTAATTAGGTAGGGGTTTGAATCCTGCTACGGGAATGTATGTGTGTTAGTATGAGTGGGGTTTGTGTGTGTGCATAATGCTGTGGAGGGAAGGTGCCTTTGCCAACTGGGAGAACACACTACAGGGTGCACATCCTCTTCAGAAACACAGATGATGTCAGCACCTCTAAGTACAGCATTGGAAAAGATTGCTCCTACTAATGCAAATAGCACACTCTGCTAATGTGTCTGCCTTTAGAGTCATAACACATCTAGGTAGGGGTTTGGACCTTGCAAATGGAATGTATGCTTTACTGTGGGTGGGGTTGGTGTGTGTGCACAATGGCGGGGTGGGATGTCTCTTTTGCCAAATGGGGCTATGCACTGCAGGGTGCACATTTCCTTAACAAACAGTGATGTTGACAGCACCCTGTACAAACAGAACAACAACACAGAAGGTGTTGTTACCAATGATGCATGTAAGGTTACACTTCAAGTAATGTCCACAAAACAAAGTAGGATAAACAAATGCTCCTTTTACTCTATCCAAACAACATGGCAACAGACAACTGACACTACTCAGTATAGTGCTACATGCTACTGTAACATGCAGATGTACCAGAATATACCTAGATAGTGTTTTGAAGCCTGAATGTGGCAAGTGTGTGGATGTGTTATGTTACTGTGTGTGCATTTCCGTATGGAAAACATGTTTGAGATATTGGCAATATTGTTGCAGACAGTTTAGGTGCAGATATCCCCCATTCTCCTACACAAGTGGAATTAGTTATCACAGATGACTGTAACCTCCCTATCCTCTCACATGTCCAGGTGAGGGCCACCTCAACATTGCAGGACACATAGCATCACTGTTACAGAATGGTATCCCTGGATGTGTGCTACATTCACCCCAGGAGGACATGGCACCACATTACAGACTGATATTACTCCTGGCCATACTACAGGATGTGTACCTGAAGAGTGCCATACATACACAGTGGTCCCACACCAATGAGGAGTAACCTCTACTGACCCTGGTATGTACTGCATCATATGCACAACTGGCCTTCTGTTCTAAGCTACGGAAGTGTCACGTATGGGCAACATGTACAGCAATATTACATATGTGTATATTTCAGGACTATGCACACAAAACCTATCTCATGGACAGAGCTATAGATAGTGAACTATGATACATTTGAGGTGTCACAGTAAACACAGTATTAACCTGCTACTTTGCATTACCTGTGTTTGTGGCAGCTGTTGCTGTGTCAGTGGTGCTTGCTTGCTGCTTGCTGTTTGCTACTCATGGTTTTGCTGCTGGCTGTCTGTATATTTTCTCTCTTTCTCTCTCTCTCTCTCTCTCTTTCTCATTAGGTCTGTGCAATGACTGTATTGCATGAGTGGAGTGTGGGTACTGAATGCTTTTGTAGGTATCTGCATAGGTCCATGTGATGGCCCTTGCACTAATTGTAAGGCAGCATTTGCTAATTGCATGCAGCCAGGTGTGTGTTGATTGCATGTCTCACTGTGATTTCAGGACACTGCTATAAAAAGGTATGTGAGATAGGCGAGCCCTTTCAGATTGTAAGGCGTGGACGATGCTGGTATGCTGTTGACAGTGTTCTGTGAGTGTGAAGGTTAGTATGGGAATCCAGTGATTTGGCCATTAAAACTTTGCCTCACATGCTTTGGATGGTACATCTCCTATATTGCCTTTATACTAATTCCTACTATTGACTGTTATATTTATTTTAGCAGAGTGCTTTTGTATGGCTGTCATGGCTTAGTGGTAGGTCATACAGACGAATGTTACCAAGGTCCTGGGTTCGAGACTGGCAGTGGGAATATATTTTTGTCTCCAGACTTTCAAAATGAGTACAAGACATGTCAATCAAAGTGCCATAAAGGCACTTTTAAGCACTTTAAACCAGGTCTGCACTCATTAGCATGAATGAAGAAGGATGCGTGCCCAGTATGGCTTGGCCTTGGCAAAGAGGCAACGATAGCACATATGCTTGGTCAGTAGGAACACTGGGACTGATACCCGCCTGACTCACTCATACAGTAACAGGGATGCTTAACATGACACAACCTGCTTCCAAACGCACAGGGAGTGTAGTATGTGTATCCGACAGAGGTGGCCCTGCAGCACCACCTGAGGCATGAATGCCATGTGTTAAGTAATGTAATATCATGTACAATATGCACACCTGAGGACCCCAACTAACATCCATATCCACTCATATGACCCTGTGGATACAGCTGCACATCATACAGTGATGTACATGTGCAAACACATGGAACAAGATACAAAATGAGGGTGACTAGCAATACATAGCATGGATAACCACGCACCCATGTTTGTACCACAACAAGAAGCAACATGGAATAGCCATGGTCAAAAACCAATGGCTAAAACTGACTACTACTATATAGCTTGCTGCAGACCACTGTCCTAATAGCAGGAACTGCCCAAGGCCTATGTTCACAGGTTCATACTAGACTATCTGCCCTAGGGCATTTATAAGCCTAGCCCAGAGTTTTGTGGCTTCTGCCACCCGTGCAAGTTGATGGATAATATGCCCATTATTTTGCTGTGCCTCTGTCAAGCAGTGATACTGAGGTTATCCCTGGGGTATACCTGCAATCTCCCATCCATTGGTCACAATCTCACTTGAACAAAGCCAGTGAGGTGCTCAGCCTCACATGTACCAGGATGTTGTTCCACAGCATATGGACTCTCTGGGTGAGGAATCTGTCCCTTCAGCACATCCTATTAATATCTGTGTTGAGGTTTAGGTCTCCTGCCCTTGTAGTTCTGATGGATGTAGAGGTCTTGAGGTGAAGCATGTTCATTAATCCTGGGTTTGACATAGTCTTGTATGTCAGGCACAGGTCACCTCTGAGCAGACAGTAAGCGACTGAATACAGCTGGAATTCCTTCAGTCGGGCAGCATAAGAAATATGTTTGAGACCCTTTCACCTCCTGTCGAGGAATATGTGGGCCCATCCAATCTGAATGGGGCATTGTATGCAATCATTGGTCTGATGAGTGATGAGTACAGGGAACAGTGACCTCCCTTGATCTAGATGTGAATCACTGCATGATGAGGTGGCCAATGTAGAAGGCCTTCCAAACTACCCTGGCAATGTGAGTGTCAAACAAAATGTCACTGTCAATCTGGGTGCCCAGGTCCCTGATAATGTACATTGTGCTTACAGGATTGCCACCTAGATGGGAAGTAGTGGTAACCTTGTTCTTCCTGAAGGGTATGGCTATGCATTGTTTAGTGTGTAATGCAAGGCCATGGCTGTGGCACCAGTTAGTTGCCTCTATGAAACCCTTCTGAAGGATGTCTGTGTCAGATGGGTTTCCAACTATGCTTCCCAGTTTGCAGTCATCTTCAAACTTTGTCAGCCATAATCCTCCTGTGCTTGCTCGCATTTGAAAAGTAGATACTGAACAAATGTGGTCCCAGGACTGAGCCCTGTGGGACACCACTTGTCACAGCTCTGGAGTGTGAACTGGCACCAGCAACTTTGACCCTGTGTGTTCCGTCACTTAGCCAGTTTGCAACCCATGCTGTGATGTATGGGTTCACAATTGCCGGTGATGTTTTCAATGATACCTGAGTGGGTATTGGTTGAAAGCCTTGCCAGGTCAAGGTAGGCTGTGTGGACTGCCTTGCCCACGCCAATGGCCTGGGTGAGTGTTTTGAGAAAGACAACCAAGTTTAAAAGGCATGATCTGCCCTTGACAAAGCCAAACTGGATTGGACCCAATGTCTGCAAGTCCCCTATGTCTTCATTTAGAATTCTATTATGATCCTCTCCATAGCCTAGCAGAACAGGCTTGTCAAGGGGATGGGATGGTAGTTTCTGGGGTTGGTGGAGGCACCACCTTTGTGAGGTGGGTCCACCATTGATGTATGCCACCCTTGGGAACATATCCTGAGGTGAGGCTAACATTAAACAGCTGCCCTAACTGCGGTGTAATTACTCATTGAGTTCATGGAGCACACAACCGGGGACACCATCAGGTCCCATGGATAAAGTGTTTTCTGCCTTGGATTGAGCAGTTCCCACCCCAGCAGTGGAGATGTTTGGGCGGCTAAAATCCTCAGGTGCATACCCCCAGTTGGGGAGGGGAGAAATCTGCACTGAACCTGTCAGCCAGTATGTTGCCAATGTCTGTAGGTGCAGTGATATCAACATCATTCTGAACTAAGTCTGAGCATATCTGGGAGTTTCCTCCCAGGTTTCAAACATAGGTAAAAAGGCCTCATGATTGTCCCTGGAGTCCTGAGTGGGTTTACTCTCAAACATGCCTCGGATGATTGTATGGGGAACCCAGCTTTACTCACAATGAGCAGGGGTGTCTTCCCCATACGGATTACACTCTATCGTAGTAGCTCCTTCCTTGTGTTGTACAGCTTGTTTATGGCTAGGGTCCACCAGACTGGATGCTTGCCTGTGGTACAAAGAGTCATCATTATTTTGGATTGCCTGAACCATGCAGTCCTGGAGGTGCTGGTAGAAGGCATTTCTAAGTGATACAGTGGCTTGGGTAATGGTGTCCGCTGGCCTGGGGCCTTGAAAGAGACCACACCAGTGCTCAGAAATGTGAAGTCGGCATTTGACAAGGTCTTCACCGCTTCCTTTCCCATCTGGGGTGTGGGTGGGATGTGGACTCCCACTGAGAGTAGTCCATGATCTGATCTCACCAATGATGGGTATACATCTGGTGTTGAACAGTGTGACCCCATGTTTGTGATGATGTGTTCTAGTATGTTGCCTCCACTTGAGGGGATTGGGACCAGTTGTTCCATGGCATTTCAGTGTATGAACTCTTGGAACCTTTGTGTTAGAGTGTTGTGGCATGATTAGTGATCCCAGTCTATATGTGGATAGTTGGAATCACCCAGTAGGATGGTGTTTGGAGATACATTTATCCCCTTCAGTGTTTGCAGGATAGCTGTGTGAGGTACCTGAGTTTGAGCGGGTGGCATGTAACATGCTACAAACTGCAGAGCAGTCTTGCCTACGGTCACTGGCACCTGGATGGTCTCCGATGCATAGTGTGTTGCCACCAACCATGAGGTGAGGGTGTCCTTGATGAATATGGACACCCACCATCCTTCTTGTTGTTGTCGGGATGCTGGTGCCGGAATGCATGAGATGAGGTAACACCCGATAGTGCTGGGGTGCTGTCAGAAACTGTGAACCAGGTTTCAGGCACACAACAGACATCAATGTGCTACATACTGAGAAGGGCATAGAGTGTGTGCAGCTTGAGGTAGAGACCTTGGGCATTGAGCAGCATCAGCCGTAGTGTCTTTCCTTTACTGTGTTCTAGGGTGGTAGGTGTAGAATCCTATTTCCAGTTGTGATTGTATGGTCCATGCTGTCTGACATCTAGCTAAGGGGAGGTCATTCTGGTTTTGCAGTTATCTTCATCACCAGTAGAAATTACCACAACAGCCCCTGTAGGGTGTACCTCATGCACACACATCCAGCACCTGTAAAGTCCACAACAGTACCTCACCAGGAGTATGACAGAGCTGGAACACATGTAATGTGTAGTCTGATTAAACAGAGTGCAGCTCCACACACTGCCATGATGTCCACCCAGATGCAAGCTGTGCCTGACGAGAAAGCCATGTCCAAGCTGGAATCAATGCACATGCTGCACCTTGTACAATCTGAATGGCAGGTAGCTATGCACATGAGGGAACTGAACCCCAGCACTGACATATATAGGACAGGCTGTACTGCATTATCCAAAACACAGAAGCCACCCCCACACATGAGTAAACTAACACTACAGGTTGTCCATAAAGACACTGGTTGAGTCCCCTCAACAGGAATCCTAATGAGTGGATGGGAGATGGGAGGTTTACCCTGGGTATCAATGTTATGTCACAGGTAGACAGAGGCACAGTATACTAAACAAGACATATGACATGTCAAACTACGCTTACAATGTGTTGATGGACAAACACATTCTCCGACTAGCATTAGGTCAAGATACCTCTTGAACACAGCCAGCAAGGTGCTCTGCCTCAAATGGACCAGGATTGTATTCCACAGCATAGGAGTCTCCGAGTGATAACTCCATCCCTACAACATGTCCAACATACATCCCTGCTTAAGTGTCAGTCACCTGCACTAGTGGTTCAGGTGGATCTTCTGAGTCTGAGGTGGAGCATGTCCATTAATCTCTGTTTGGACATGGCCTCGCATGTCAGGCACATGTCACCTCTAAGAAGACGGTATGTGAGTGAATAGAGTGTGAGTGTCTTCAATCTGGCAGCATATGACAGCTGTTGTGGTTCCTTGATCCTTTAGGTGGGGGACAGTCAGGGTGCTCCAATTGCTGCAGATGTTGGGTGAGATACAGCCAGAATAGGGCATTTGACTTGATCACCGGTCTGATAACTGAAGAGTACAGGGGAACAATGACCCACTAGATCTGGATGTGAATCCCATCCTTATCAGGTGGGCAATGTAGAAGGTCTTCCTAGCCACTTTAGCAATGTGAGTCTCAGAAGAATGGCGACTGTCAACCTGGGTCCCCAGGTCCGTGATAACCTCCTCTGTGCTTAGAGGATTGCCACCAATATGGTAGCTTGGGGTCACCTTGCTTTTCCTGAAGGGTATGTCTACACATGTTGTGCACTCTGACTTCAGGCCATGGCCCTGGCACCAGCTATCAGTTACTGTGAGTCCCTTCTGAAGGATATCTGTGTGTGATGCACTGTCCACTATGGTGCCCAGTGTGCACTCATCTGCTAACATTGTCATCCAAAGTCCTCCCATGTTGGCCTGTTCTCATGGGAAGTACATGACAAACAATGGTGGCCAAGGACTGAGCCCTGTGTGACACCACCTGTGACCAGCCTGGAGTCTAACATAGTGCCAGCAACTCTAACCCTGTGGGTCCTGTCCCTAAGCCAGTTTGCAACCCATCTTGTGACATATGGGTTTACATTTCAGTTGTGAGGTCTTTCCACAATACCTGAGTGGGGTATTGTGTTGAAAGTGTTAGCAAGGCCAAGGTAGGTTGTATGGACTGCCTTTCCCCAACAATGGCCTAAGTGACCAATTTGAAGATGTCAACCCAGTACAAAAGGCATGATCTGCCCCTGACCAAGCCAAAATGGGATGGGTACAATGTCTGCATGTCCCCTATATCTTTGTTTATGAGCTCAATTATGATCCTCTCCATAGATTTGCAGACTACACTTGTTAAGCTTATGGGGCAGCAATTAACAGGGTCTGTAGAGGCACTGCCTTAATGCAGATGTGCACAACTGGACCTTAACCAGCCTGTTGTGCACACTATGGAAATGTAAATCAGTGATAGGACTGAAGCCCAGGATACTGACCACCACAGTGAAAGTACTGAAACACTACACTAGACAGTGCTACAGTGTTAGGTCAGTATGAACGGATGTTGACAATTGTGTGCAAAGTATCCCATGCAAAACCTGCAGGCACAGTATACTCCCAGTTTTGTTCACACAAAAAGCATTCGGACAGTAACTACACAACATGGCACAGAACACACAACCATAAAATGGAGGTATTTGTTGAAGGTCACACTCATCCACAAATGTGATGGGCTGCAGAGTTCAACATATGTAAAGCCCACACTGGGCATGCTCACACACTTAGATAAATGAGACATCTTTCACACAACATGCCACAGGAAGGCTGAACTGGGCATGCTCACACACTTGGTCCAAATGTTACCCCTAGCAATGTGAAAACACACCAGAGGATGGTCGTCCCCCTGTCTAGACACTGATCATGTAAGCACCCTATAAGTATATTGGAGAAAAGGATTCTCTCAGTAATCCGAATAGCGCGCCGTGCACGCGTCCGCCTCTAGTGTCATAACATAGTTAGGTAGGGGTTTGAATCCAGCAGGTGGCAAGTGTGTGTGAAGGGGGGTAAGTGTGTGTGTAAGTGTGTATGAAAGAAACATCCCTTTTGCCAACTGGGAAAACACACCACAGGATGATCATTCCACTTTCTAAACTCTGATGATGTCAGCACCCTATAGTATATCAGGGGAAAGGACTTTCCCCAGTAATGCGAATAGCCCGCCGTGCTGATGCGTCCATCTCTAGTGTCATAACATAGTTAGGTAGGGGTTTGAATCCAGCAGGTGGCAAGTGTGTGTGAAGGGGAGTAAGTGGGTATGAAAGGAGCATCCCTTTTGGCAACTGGGAAAACACACCACAGGATGATCATTCCACTTTCTAAACTCTGATGATGTCAGCACCCTATAAGTATATCAGGGGAAAGGACTTTCTCCAGTAATGCGAATAGCGCGCTGTGCTAATGCGTCCGTTTCTAGTGTCTTAACATAGTTAGGTAGGCGTTTGAATCCGGCAGATGACAAGTGTGTGTGAAGGGGGTAAGTGTGTGGGTATGAAAGAAACATCCCTTTTGGCAACTGGGAAAACACACCACAGGATGATCATTCCACTTTCTAAACTCTGATGATGTCAGCACTCTATAAGTATATCAGGGGAAAGGACTTTCCCCAGTAATGCGAATAGCGCACTGTGCTAATGCGTCTGCCTCTAGTGTCTTAACATAGTTAGGTAGGGGTTTGAATCCAGCAGATGACAAGTGTGTGTGAAGGGGGTAAGTGTGTGGGTATGAAAGAAACATCCCTTTTGGCAACTGGGAAAACACACCACAGGATGATCATTCCACTTTCTAAACTCTGATGATGTCAGCACCCTATAGTATATCAGGGAAAGGACATTCCCCAGTAATGCGAATAGCGCGCTGTGCTAATGCGTCTGTCTCTAGTGTCTTAACATAGTTAGGTAGGGGTTTGAATCCAGCAGATGACAAGTGTGTGTGAAGGGGGTAAGTGTGTGGGTATGAAAGAAACATCCCTTTTGGCAACTGGGAAAACACACCACAGGATGATCATTCCACTTTCTAAACTCTGATGATGTCAGCACTTATAGTATATCAGGGAAAGGACTTTCCCCAGTAATGCGAATAGCGCTGTGCACGTCCGCCTCTAGTGTCTTAACATAGTTAGGTAGGGGTTTGAATCCAGCAGATGACAAGTGTGTGTGAAGGGGGTAAGTGTGTGGGTATGAAAGAAACATCCCTTTTGGCAACTGGGAAAACACACCACAGGATGATCATTCCACTTTCTAAACTCTGATGATGTCAGCACTTATAGTATATCAGGGAAAGGACTTTCCCCAGTAATGCCCATACCGCGCTGTGCTAATGCGTCTGCCTCTAGTGTCTTAACATAGTTAGGTAGGGTTTGAACCGCACATGACAAGTGTGTGTGTAGGGGGGTAAGTGTGTATGATTGATATATCCCTTTTGGCAACTGGGAAAACACACTACAGGATGCACATACCCATTTCTAAATGATATCACAATTATGTATGGCTTTTGATTACAGACATGCCATGTGTGTTGTGCACACACAGAATGCCCATGTATGTGGGTTGTCCTCACAATAATGCATGACATTGATTACACCGTTATGGCAATGAACACATGATGTATGTGTGTGCCAAATACACATATGTACCTGTGACTTTCAATAGTTACCATGTGTGATGCCTGCCACATGTGAATACATGGTATTTGCACAGGGTAACATTATGACCGTGGTCTTCTGTGCAGATGCTGCATGTGGGATGTGTATATACAGTGTGAGATGTAGATGCTATCAGCCTAGTAGTGAGGGATGCACACCTGGTCTGGGGCATAAGGTCTACATGTTGTTAATGTACAGGAGCTGCATGTTTTCACCTGTTGTGGTAGTGGTAAGACAGTATTCCATAGCAATGCAGTGACTGCATGCTAAGAACCATTCAGCTAGGGTGTTGTAGATACACTTATTCATTAGCATTCAGTAATTTGTCGGAATCCCTGGTGAGGGTCTGATGCTAACCAAGGTCAGGAGTCTACCAGCCTGTGTCACTTGCTCAGTGATCCCTTCCATGTTCCCTATCACGTATCCCAGTGAGCAACATCCCACATCAGCTGTGGTGGCATGGACGATGACTGAGTCATATGTGTCCATGCATCTGACTGACTTGTATGTTGTTGTTACAGTTTGGCCATGTGTTTCCATCTCATACATGTGATGTACATCAATGGGTAGAGGATAGGGTTGACTGTGTACATGTGCAGCTGTGACATTACTACATGACACACATATTCCACAACTGTACCATAGAGGTGACTGACAACTGACCTTGCACATGCTACCAGAGTATTGAGATTACATTGGTGATTGACAGCACATGGGCCAATGGTGAAAAAGAGACATAGGTCCATAGGTTCGCACAGGATATCTGCCCAGGGCATGTATCCACCTAGCCAGAATGTGCGTGCCTTTCAACATGCATTGTGAATCTGTCTTGCTATGCCCTTTTCCAAGGTTAGTATACTGTGCCTCTTTCTCACAGTGACACATAAGTGATACCCAGGGTAACCCTACAATGTCACATCCAGTCATTAATATCGCCTTGAGGATAGTCACTGAGTCAGTCCGCCTAACCTCTATTGGGATAATAATCAGGAATGAAGGGTGCCTCTGAGTTGTGAATGTGCCCTCCACCATGTCCTATGTATATCACTCCTGAAGTTCATGTATTTCCAGCGTGTATCCTGGTGGGATCTGGATATTCTGAGATGCAGCATGGCCATTACGTGAGGGTATGACCTGGCCTTCTATGTAAGGCACAGATTGCCTATGAAGAGGCAGTATGTCACTGAGTAGAGCTGCTGCTACTTTAACCAGTCAGTATGTGGCATCTGTTTGAGCACTTTGATCACCTTGTCAAGGTACATATGTAGTAGCCCCAGTTGCTGCAGGTGTCTGGTAAGGTGCATGCCGACAGGTTCATCATAGTCAATTATGGGCATGATGAGGGATGAGTAAAGGGGCACAATGTCCTCTCCTGGCCTACATGTGGATCCCATGATGATGTGGCCCATATCACATGCTTACCTAACCACTTTGTCCATGTTGTTGTCAAATGGTAGGATGCTATCAACCCGCGCACTCCCAAGGTCCATAATTCCTAGGTCTGCACTTACTGGATTAACACATATGTGGTACATTGTGGTCATTTACTGTTTGACAAAGGGATGACTATACTCTTTCTGTCATTCATGTTGAGGCCATGGCTGTGGCACAAGTCGTGTGTTTGCAAGACTCCCTTTTGGAGGATGCGTGTGTTAGCTGTTGAGTTGATTATGGTGTTCGGTCTGCAGTCACCTGTGACGTGCTGAGCCACAGTACTTCCATGTTGGCCTGTACCTATGACAAATATATAATGAACATGACAGCCCCTAGGGCTTTGCCTTGTGGGACACCACTTGTACCAGGTTGGAGGCTGACATGGCTCCAGCAATTCTACCATGTGTGTTCTGCCCTTGAGCCACTGTGCAATACCCATAGTGACATAGGGGTTAATATGTACACTGGTGAGCTTGCTAGAATGCACAAGTGGGGTATTGTATCCAAGGCTTATGCAAGGTCCAGGTAGGCTGTGTGGACCTCCTACCCCTTGACAGTGGCCTTGGTGACTGTTTCAAACAAAGCAAACAGGTTTGATAGGCAGGATTTGCCATTGACAAAGCCAAACTGTGTATGGTGACATGTCTGTAGGTCCACAATATCTAGATATGTGAGGTTCTTGATGATTCTTGCCATAGCTTTGCAGACAAAGCTAGTCAGACATATGGGTAGTAGTGTCCAGGATCCGTGACGGCACCACCTGCATGTTGAGGGACCACTGTTGCTGTATGCCACTCTCTGGTCACATATCATGTATTAAGGCTGGGATTGAACAGTGGTGTTATGTCTGGGTGTAGCTCTTCTTGTGGTTCATGTAGGACACAGCCTGGGACACTGTCTGGTCCCATTGATGCAGTGTTTACTGCTTTGGGAAGGGCATCTCTTACCTGAGCATCTGTGATGTCAGGGGAAGCACTGTGATGCGAGACATATGTTCCCTTTGGTGTGGTGGGGAGAGAAGGCAGCATTGAACCTGTCCACTAGGATGATGGCAATGTCTGTGTGTTTTATATTTTGTGTGACATATTGTATTACCTCTGAGCATATCTGGGTAGTACCACCCAGGTTATTAACATAACTACAGGCAGCCTTGTGATTATCCTCAGTGGCTTGTGGAATCCTCTCTCAAAGATGGCCTTAGACAATCATATGGGTGCCTGTAGTTGTCTTCCAATACTCATCAGTGGTGCCTTCACATTTTGGGAGGTTGTTGTATCATGTAGTGGCGCCATCCTTCTATTGTATAGTGTGTTTATGGCTGGTGTCCGTGCCCAGGACATCTGTCTTTGGAGAATTGGGTCATGCTTTCATATGTGGCTTCATGATCCATGCATTCCTGAATGTGTCCACAGAATGCCTCTATACAGGTATCTGCAGTCTGGTCCATATTTTCAACAGGCCTTGGGCCTTTGAAGGCTTCCACATCATTTATGAGGGGTGTGCACTTGCTTGACATGAGCTGTTGACAGACGTGCCGCACTCCAGACAGAGCAAGGGAGGGTCACAGTCAGCTACCTGTTGGGACATACCTCCCTGGACCACATGGAAAGAGACACAGAGGAGCTGTTGCAGCACCCTCTCAAACTCAGGTCTCCCACACAGCCTTCATGCTGACACAGGAGAGTTTAGATTACTCTGCAAACACCATCATACTGGGTGATGCCAGCTACCCAAACATAGACTGTGTACATTACACAGGCCACAATACCCAAGCTCTAAGATTCCCATTGATCAGACATTCTTTGGCTATGGAACAGGTAACCAACCTTCCCACAAGACGGGCAGATATACTAGAGCTGATCTTTACAAACATGAGTAAAAACTAATCACCACTGGGAGTATATCCTCATTGTTGCAATCAAACCATATACTAATCACACTGGTGTTCTGGATCCCCACATATGCAAACCTCCAACACATCGATGTGTGTGTGTGGGAAATGTCCCTATTAGCAACCGTGACAGTATCGCACAGGATGCAGATCCCCTTTGAAATAGTGATGATGTCAGGACTGTATAACTATATCACCTGTAGTAAAGTCCTCCAGTAATTTGCATAGCGCCTGCTAATGTGTCTTTCTTCAGTGTCATAACGTAGTTAGGTGGGGTTTGAATCCTGCAAAGGGAATGTATGAGTGTGGTTTATGTGTGTGCACTATGCTGGGAGGGTTAACTGCCTTTTGCCAACTGGGAGAACACACTACAGGGTGCACATCCCTCCTCCTACACACAGATGATGTCAGCAACCTCTAAGTACAGCATTAGTAAACGTTTCTCCAACTACTGCAAATAGCACACTCTGCTAATGTGTCTGTTTCTACTGTCATTGCACAGTTAGGTGTGGGTTTGAACCTTGCAAATGGAAAGTATGTGTTTTACTGTTGGTGGGGTTAGTGTGTGTGCACAATGATGGGGTGGGATGTGGCTTTTGCCACATGGGGCTATGCACTGCAGGGTGGTCATTACCCTTAACAAGCAGTGATGTTGATAGCACCCTATACAAACAAAACAGAAAGTGTTGGTACTGATAACACATGTAAGGTAACACTTGTTCAAGTAATGTCCACAAAACGGAGTAGGATAATAAAACATTTCTTTTATTCTATACAGACAACATGACTACAGACAACTAAGTGCCAGTACTCAGTATAGTGTTACATGCTACTTGAACATGCACATGTACCCGAATATACCTAGATAGTGTTCTGAAGCCTGAATGTGGCAAGTGTGTGGATGTGGGATGTGTCTGTGTGTGCATTTCCGCATGGGGTGCATGTTTGGTGTGGCAATCAGGGTACTACAGTACCTGATGCACATTACATCTTCCAACTGATGAGGTTGCCTGCACCCTGTGAGTACAGGTAGAGAAGGGGATGCCAGTAGTAAACAACATAGTGCACTTCTGAAATGTGTACCTGTCATGTATCAACAGCTACTCATGTAGGGTGATAAATAATGGGAATGGCAGGTGAGCGTGTGCATGTGTGTGGGTAGCAGGGTGTGTATAAATGCATGTGTGACAGAACAGATACATGTAGCTGAATCTACATAATAGCACAAGATGCACATTGCCATAGTCAATGTTAGCATGTGATGGTGTGCAGCAGGTACACTTTGTTAAGTAGTATGGGTGCAGATAACAACTGAGGACATTCATACAGTTACTGCAGCAGGACTGATGGGATATACACACATTTATACTGCAACACACAACAGTTACCAACATGTTACTACTTATACACATCTATGTAGTCACCCTGTGCATCAGCAACGTGTTTACCTTTACCTGCACCGATGTTGTAGTATGCAGGAGGTGGCACAGTGTCATCATATGCACAGGGTGTGGGTTAGATATGCCCAAGCCGGCCACTGGTAACACCAATTGACATGTGTGTGTATGTGTGTTTGTGAGGGGCAGCAGTACAGGGTGGACCGTTGTTGGTGCAGTGTGTGTGTGTATGTGTTTGCCCTAGGTGTTAGGTTTCTGCATGTGTGTAAGCACGCACACAGTCCCACATAATGGCTGCCATGTACAGGGTTTTGTGGACAGCCACAGACTGCACCTGTCAGGTCATCCAAATCAGTGTCTGTGGGCACGGACACGGTACCTGTGCCTGGCAGGGTGCTACGGGCGTATCCGTACTAACCCAGACTGGGTACTGTCATCGGAAGCAGGGGTGTGTTGACTGGACACAGTTCCCTGTTGGGACTGTCCAGAGCCACGTGCACGTGGTCTCCTGGGGCGCCTGGATGACAGCACAGACCCAGCATTGCTGGGGCTGGTGCTGGCACTTGAGGCGCCGAGTGGGCCCGTTGTCGCCCGCGCCACTGCCAGCTGGTGCTCTTGCTGGCATACGGCCACGCCGACGCCGCAAACGCACACCATCGCCCTGGCCCATGGACATCTGGTTGTGGAGCAGCTGTTGTATGCCCCCACAACGCCTGTCAACGACATCTGTGAAGTTACGGATAGCATTCGCAACATCACGGATGCTGTCTGTCATGGCTATGCGACATGCTCTCATCTCCTCAGACCCCGTCTGGTGTACCTTTCAATACGTGCCTGTGCCTGCATGACAGTTCTAAACATAGTGGAGGTTGACATACCTCCTGGGCACGCCGGCCAGAGGCAGTACGCCACGGATGCCCCCCCGAGAACCCATGGGCGACTGTCTGCGTGGTACCATTCGAGGACTCTGCACATGGCTGCCGTGTGAGGATGCATGTGCCACAGGTACCACATTACCCTGATCTATGCCCACTGCTGACTGTCCATCACCTAGGGACAATGGTGATAAAGGATGTAACGGCAGGATGACTGTGCGATTGACGGGTTGAAAGCTGTGTACTGTCAATTGGCTGACCAATGGCGGACCCAGACACACCTTCCTGCACCATTACAGACATTTCATCATCATCAGTACCTGGGGCACAAGATTCAGGTTCCCTGCTGCAGGTCACCAGAGCAGCACCAGAACCTACGGAGGAAAACATGGAACACAGATTACAGTCTCAATACATATTTGAAAGAGATGAACTTCAATACTAATGCACACATTCAGAAATGGACACATGCACTCATGGACACTAACACACATGCACACTTGGGCACAGGCACACTTGCACACATGCACACCCCACAGTAAACACACACATCAATACCGTGTTACACTACTCAATTTACTACCTGTCAATTACAGTTTTTGTGGACACAGTCACCAGCATGTCTACTACAGAGTTACACTACTCTTCCTAGTTTTATAAATTGTTTTACAGATACTGTTAAAAAGACTCACCAGCATGTATGGCCTGCCTCGGTGATACATGGGAGGGACCTGGAAGTGTGAAGAGAGTAATGTCAGTGGGCACATGTGTGCCATTTGTTTTGCACATGATACAGTACAGTAGTACACTAGTTCCCTTATACACATCAGCTGCACATCATGTCTGTATATATATCATGATGACAGATACATACCACATGCACACCTTATGCGTGCATGAAGTAACAGCGTACAGAAGAGTCATATGTACATACCAGGAGTTAACTCTAATCTCACCCGTACCTGTCTTCAAACGTCAACTCAAATTGTACTTCCAAAACCACTGGCTTTGTTCTTCTTGGAGTCCAGGCTAATGTCCCTCTCCCTATGCTCTATTCACCTTTAACCCGTCATTGTGCATAGAAACTGGCTTCTACCCTGTTTCTTTCACCTTGATGTCCTTCTATGCTCTGACCTACTTCTCCCATCCCTCCCACCTCCTCTTGACTGTCTTCCTTCTTTTCCTCACTTCCCTTCTTGACTCCTGCCTCTTCCATATCATTGTATCTGTCATACTCCTACTTCTACCCTTCTGAGCCCTAACTATTTTGTATATGGCTTTTGCCTTATTGCATAACCATTATGCTTTAGGTAGGATTGCTTTGAAACCAACGGTACATTGTGTATGACTATAAACTGTTTGACTTCCTTACATGTATGTTTATTTAATTAACAGGCTGCTGTACAATTCTATTATGTTGGCTGTCTGTATTGACAACTTGTCTGTCTGCCTTTATTACGTTATGTGTGGAGCTTTTCTCCACATGCCTCTACTGAAAATGAACTCATATCCAGCTAGACTATATGGGTCAACAAATGTAAAAGTAATAACAATAAATGAATATGGCATCTTACCTGCACGCCACTGTCTTGCTGATGTGTGGATCCAACCTCCATCATGATGCATGATGGCAGATGTTGTTCTGGGGCTGGATCCACAACACTTAGCAGTAGCCCTCCTGTCTGGTGAGGGGGATGTGGCCACCCCCCCACCTGTGGCAGCCTGTTGCCCGCGGATATCTGCAGCACGCTGGCGGACATTTCTAATCAAATCACTGCAGTGATGTCTCACCTGCTCATATGTCCTATCATGCATGCCAACATCATTTATCCTGCTAACAAGGCTTTGCCACAGTGCAGACCTCTCCTGCTGGTTCTGGGTGGTGCGTGAAAACAGGATGGCATACTCACGCACCAGGCTCTGGTGGATCACGCCATCCTCTGGAGCAGAGTACGCCGGATTGCGCTTCGGTGCCATGTCTATCTGGAAAGGTACACAAACAGGTTATCAGCATAGTATCTCAACAATACATGGTACACATTCTATACAGGGAGTGTTAACTTCTACTTATTACTGATTGGTTAAAACCTGATTACAGTGTAGCTATCATTCTATGTCATTTGTACTAAGTACTTGGCCTTCAGACCAGTTGTTTTACATTAGGGAGGTTGGTGGCAAGCACTGTGGTGGCAGGACACATATCTTTCATCCATTGAAGTTGGGAACTGCTGATTGTGGGCCCAGTGTACAAGTGTATTACTTGTGGTATGGGCAGTTGTCCTTTAGGCCAGTTATTTAACATTAACGAGGTTTGTGGTCTGCAGTCATGTGTGACAATAGGCTGTACTCTGCCATTCATAGCTGGGGACATCTGGTATCAGGTTTATAGTGCATGCATATCTGAGCTGTATCTTACTGACATTGCTACACCTTGTTTGTTGTAGCAAACACTACATCCAGGCCTCCTGCATCTACCTTTGTTTATATGCTTGTTATCTGTTAGCTTGTTATTTCACTGGTATGCTACTTCCACATAGTACACATCTTTAAAACACATCTGTGACTCACTACTGTTATCTGCATTGCTTACTGTACGTTCTTCCATGTTACACATGACAGCAAGTGACTGCTTGTCATTGTTGCATTTACTTCATTGTGACACATTGCACTTAGGTTACCTGGCATTTGCTCACTGACGCTTTTATGTCAGTCAGCAGTTGTAGGTAATGTCAGTACACCCTCACTCCCCACTGCACCTTGTTTTCAATCATTAGTGATTACAGAGTTCACAATAGTATTCTAGCATGTCCAGAGGTCAGTTGTCAGTTCCCTCCTCAGTCCAGCTGGTGAGTGTGGTACTCCAGAGACAATGTTAGAACAGATGCATGTACACAGACAACCCTCCTCCTAACGACAAATTCAAACTCATGTGAGTGATGCAACCATATACCAGACTGGAGGCTAGGCTCTGTCTACTCAATACCGCCATAACCAGTCACGTGGCAAAGGGGATCACTCACTACACTTCCAGTCTCACGAGACCTAACACAACAGTGGATCTAACACATGATCACACATGATCATACTTGTAGGCTCAGACCACAGCTCTGCCTATGCAGCAGAGACCTCCTATGCAGACATCCAGGCAACCACTACCACATGAACTAACATGTGCAACACATATCACACAAAGCCAATGTGCTGAACACTCACAGCCATTAACAGTTAACAACACACCTCATACACCTGTACTAGGTGCCTCTATGATCAGGCACACTCACATCACGCTCACCAGGCTTAACGAGGTGAGGGTCACGGTGTGCAGCCTGTCAGGCAGTATGACCTGCCACATAACACAAACAGTCAGGTAACCCCAAGGCAGGTACAGGTATGACTCAGTCAATGTCCATGCTGCTGTGAATGGCCTGACACATTCCTCCCTGAACTACATGACATGAGACATTACAGAGCTCTCTGAGCACGTAGCCCAGGACAGTTTGACCCTGACCTTGAGTAGCATCCTACCCTCACCTAGAACAATGCCACAATATCAAGGCACAATTATCCCTTCCAACAATTGACTGACATACTGGTGTCATTCACAGGTGTGCCAATCCCTGCCATCTTGGGGTGGTATGCTTTGCTAGGGACAGCTTGCACCTGTCACCACAGTCCTATTGACATTTGGCGGAGCCTCCTGATACACCCATTGTGCCTGTATTAGGCAAGGCTCATAAGGCAAACCCACATCCATTTGTATCACAAAGGATGAGGAAGTAAGAGTGATGCTACTCAACACTGGACGCCTAGACCCAAGGATGCACGCACCCAAAACCCTACCTAGCATTATGGACATCGATATCTGTGCAGTAACATGAACCTGTTACAGGTTTCACAGGAGCACACCAGTACTACCACGTTATAGCTGTTACCATTCTTGTCGGCCACAACACTTGAACAGGGGAGGGGAGTATCAGTATTCAATGCAGATTCCCACGCCTCCACATTGGTGGCACAGTACAACATAGGTGTTAGGCCATTGAGTACAGTAGACGGAGTTGGGGACCTGGGGAAGAAACATGGTAGCAGTCTGTCATTTGTCTACCACATGGGCAACGTGGATTGACAGACATGTTATATAGCCCAGCTAATCATGACTGATTCACATGTATGGCAGGGGAGGTCATTGTGCCTCTGTACTCATCCATCATCAGGCCTATAATTGCATACAATGCACCTTTTGGGATGTACCTAACCAGACACCTACAGCAACTGGTACAGGACAACAGTACATCATCAAGGGGATGCAATGGCTCACACAGATGTCATATGCTGCCCAGGTAAAGTGAATCCAGCTGGACTCAGTGGCATACTGCCTGTTCAGGGGCAATCTGTGCATGCCATATACAGCCATGTCCTACCTAGCAGTAATGAACGTGATGTACCTCAGGCAATCAGAGTCCCATACAGCCACATGCTCAGGAGAGCTGGACCTCAGCACTGACATACATGGACATGCTGGAGGGGCATATTCCTAACCGAGAGGCTCCCTTCACTCTGTAATGAGCTCACACTACTGGTTAGGCAGAGTCCTCATTGACTCTCTTCCATAGGAATCTGGATGAGTGGATGGAGATCATAGTTGTACCCCAGGTATCACTTCTATGTCACTGTTAGACAGAGGCGTAGTATACTAAAGTCGGACAAGGGCATAGCAGCATAACTTCTGATTGGGTGGCAAAAGACAAACACATTCTACTAGGCTTACCAATGCCCTAGGGCAAATAGCCTAGTATGAACCTATGAACTGTTCATTCTCAACTGTTCGAGCTCATTACAGAGTAAAGGGAGCCTCTCAGTTAGGAATTTGCCCCTCCAGCATGTCCATGTATGTTGTAGTCAGTCGCCACCGCTTGCTCAGAGGTGACCTTGCCCAACATACAAGGCCATGTCAGACCCAGATTTGATGAATATGCTTCACCTAAAAAAATCTAGATCCATCAGAGCCACAAGGCCAGGAGACTTAAACCTCCACACGGCTATTAATAGGACATGCTGGAGGGATAGATTCATCAACCAAAGACTGCCTATGCTGTGGAACAAAATCACGGTATATGTGAGGCAGAGCACCTCGATGGCCTTGTTCTAGAGAAATCTTGACCAATGGATGGGAGATCGCAGATATACCCCAGGGATTACCTCAGTGTCACTGCTCGACAGAGGCACAGCAAAATAATGGGTATGGTTCCCCATACTAAAGGGGTGGCGAACGCCACAAAACTGTGGGCTAGTCTTGTAAATGCCCTCGGCAGATAGCCTAGTATGAACCTATGAACATGTGTGTACTGCTATAGTACTTCTGCCATATGTTGCATGTGTGTGTGTTGTGGGGATGCACAGGTAATGGCCAGATACGCCTGCACAGGTGACACGTGTGACACATTCTGGGTGTTCATCCATACATACTGGATGTGTGCTGCCATCCAACACTGTGATGTGGACACAAATTACTCAGCCTGGATATACATATCTGAACAACACCACAAGCACAATACACTACCTTGCTATGTATGCATGTGATTACACAGTTATTCAGTAGTTATGACAGTGATGCTATCCATGCAGCCCACTGGGCCAGTGGAAGCCACAACACACACCGCCAGCACATTTGCATATGCTTACCACAGACATCCCACATACTGCATGTACTGTGCACACAGTTATCTAACCCAGAACAACTGCACACCACTTATTAATCCTGTCCAGTGGACTACAGATACAGGCATATTGTATAACAATAGTAGGAGGCTACTGCAGCACAGGGCAGATTCACATGACGGGAAGGCATCTGTTGTCTGCAGTGTTAAGATGCTTCACATTCACCAAATGCACAGATATTGCCAACAATTTTGCAGACAGTTTAGGTGCAGGTACCCCCCCCCCCATTGTCCCACACACGTGTTATTACTTATCCCAGATGACTGTAACCTCCCTATCCTCTCACATGTCCAGGTGAGAGCCACCCTCATCATTGCAGAACACATATCATCACTGTTACGGAATGGTATCCCTGGATGTGTGCTACATTCACCCCTGGAGGACATAGCACCACATGACAGACTGATATTAATCCATGGCCATACTACAGGATATGTACCTGAACAGTGCCATACATACACAGTGGTCCCACACCAATGAGGAGGAACCTCTACTGACCCTGGGAACTACTGCATCATATGCACAACTGGCCTTGTGTTCTAAGCTATGGAAGTGTTAGTTATGGCCCACATGTACAACAATTTTACATATGTTTATATTTCATGACTATCTACACACAACCTATCTCATGGACATACCTATTGATAGTGAACTATGATACATTTGAGGTGTCACAGTATACACAGGATTAACCTGCTACTTTGCATTACCTGTGTTTGTGGCAGCTTTGGTGAGTCAGTCGTGCTGCTTGTATTTTGCTGCTGTTGCTGCTGCTGCTGCTGCTGTTTTGCTGCTTGCTGTCAGTATATATTTTTTTCTCTCTCTGTCTGTCTCTCTCTCTCTTTCTCATTCGGTTAGTGCAATGACTGTATTGCATGAGTGGAGTGTGGGTACTGAATACTTTTGTAGGTATCTGCATGGATCCATGTGATGGCCTCTGCACCAATTGTAAGGCAGCATTTGCTAATTGCAAGCAGCTGGGTGCGTACTAATTGCATGTCTCACTGTGATTTTAGGACACTGCTATAAAAGGGTATGTGAGATAGGCGGTGCCCTTTCAGATTGTAGGGCGTGGACCATGCTGGTATGCTGTTGACAGTGTTCTGTGAGTGTGAAGGTTAGTACATCTCCCATGCTTCATGCTGTGTTGTAGATTCAGGTTGCTGCATTTATCTTGCCTGTTCCCTGTAGTGAGTGTGTATGCATACTGACACCTACAACTATATGTCATATGTATTGCTATATGCATATATATATATATATATCTGTGTACATATACATACTTTCATATATGTACATTAGCTGACATTATTGGGTACAAGCTAACAATTAGCAGGGCTGTTTCCATTAACACTACTCTAGTATGGGAATCCAGTAATTGGGACTATAAAAGTCTGCCTGACATGCTTTGGGTAGTAGACATACTATATTGCCTTTATCTTCATTCCTACTATTACATGTTCCACTTATTTAGCACTATATTCCTGTATGAGAGTCATGGCTTAGTGGTAGGTCATACAGACTAGTGTTACAATGGTCTTGTGGTAGGGCCTACTAGTATGCTCATATTCTGCTTTTGGGTTGAGTATAGGGCCTATCAATCACAGTGCTAGAGGCACCTTTAAGCAGTTAAAGGGCTTAGTAGGTCTCACAGGAGCCAGGCTGTGTTGCAGATTCTGGTTGCTGCATATATCTTCACTGTTTCCTGTAGTGAGTGTGTATGGCTACTGAGACCTACGATTATATTTCATATGTATTAATATATATTTATATATATGTATGTGTTGATATACATACCTTCAAATATGTACATTACCTTACATTATTATGTACAAGCTAACAGGTAGCAGGGCTGTTTCTGCTCACACTGAACTAGTATGGGAATCCAGTAATTTGGCCATTAAAACTCTACCAAACATGCTTTGGATAGTACATCTCCTATATTGCCTTTATACTGATTCCTACTATTACATGTTATATTTATTTTAGCAGTGTGCTCTTCCAAAGCAGGCATGGCTTAGTGGTAGGTCAAACAGACTAATGTTACCTAGGTCCTGGTTTCAAGACTGACAGTGGGAATTTTTACTTTGCAAACTTTCAAACTGAGTACAGGACCTGTCAATCAAAGTGTTGAGGCCACCTGTAAGCAGTTAGAAGGGTAAGTAGGTCACACAGGGGTCAGGCTGTGTTGCAGATTCAGGTTGCAGCAATTATGTTAACTTTTTCCTGTAGTGAGTGTGTATGGCTACTGAGACCTACGATTATATTTCATATGTATTAATATATATTTATATATATGTATGTGTAGATATACATACCTTCACATATGTACATTACCTTACATTATTATGTACAAGCTAACAGGTAGCAGTGCTGTTTCTGCTCACACTGAACTAGTATGGGAATCCAGTAATTTGGCCATTAAAACTCTACCAAACATGCTTTGGATAGTACATCTCCTATATTACCTTTATACTGATTCCTACTATTACATGTTATATTTATTTTAGCAGTGTGTTCTTGTAAAGCAGGCATGGCTTAGTGGTAGGTCATACGGACTAATGTTACCAAGGTCCTGGGTTCGAGACTGACAGTGGGAATTTATTTTTCTTAGCAAACTTTGGAACTGAGTACAGGACCTGTCAATCAAAGTGCCATAAAGGCACTTTTAAGCACTTTAAACCAGGTCTGCGCTGCTTTGCTGAGCTCACGACACAAGACTGGCGGTGAGCTCCGCTAACACAAGCGCACACCCGCGCTATTTTCTTTGAAAGAAAAGAAAAAGGGGTGACAGGAAAGTGGTGAAAAGGGGTCACAAAGAGGGTAAGACAGTAGGGAAAGAAGCGTGGGATTTGCAGGAAGGGTGTAGGTAAGGCCCATAGATGCCCATGTCTTTGCAGCAACAGCTGTATATTTCTATGTATTTTGGTGAGACATTTGAAACCTTCCACCTCTGAGAGAGGTGTCAGGACAACTTTAATATTTGTTGTACAGCCAATTGTAATTAACAGTTTAGATGTCCAGCGGACATGTCTGCGACATGGACAGCTATGTATGGGGCGTAATTTTTTTGTGGGACAGAGTGCCCTTTTTTTTTTTTTTTTTTACAGGTGAGAGTGGTATGACAGGTGAAGGAAGTCGGTAAAGCTGGGGAGGTAGGTTGGGTAGGTTAACAGACAAGACAGACAAGACGATACAGGGACGGTGTATGACACACGTGGGGGGGTTACACAATTGACGGGGACGGAGGTTGGGATATCTGAGATGCACGAGCCCACAGATGGCAACAGTGGAACTGATATCCCCACCCATAGGCAGTTGCCACTGTTCCTTCACAGCCCAGGACGGGCTGTGCTGGGGCTGTAGGCGGGCAACGG
Source organism: Protopterus annectens (assembly GCF_019279795.1). Classification (NCBI taxonomy): domain Eukaryota; kingdom Metazoa; phylum Chordata; order Ceratodontiformes; family Protopteridae; genus Protopterus; species Protopterus annectens. The sequence continues at coordinate 226,115,126 of NC_056741.1, forward strand.
CCGGGCCGTTAGCTGTGCCACACGAGCCTCGAGCTGGCGAGGGGTCCAAGAACAGTGTCTTGGATCTCCCACGCACCACAGACCGGACACCGCGGAGGGTGAGTGGACGAACCCCTCCGCCACACTTGCAGAGGGGACGGGCCCCATCCCTGCAGCGCTTCCACCAAGGTGGCACAGGGCCACCGGAGGGGTCCGCCTGGGCACTAGTGCCAGGTGCAGTCACCAGCTGAGGTGGGAGAGGTGGGTCCGCTGGGACCTGCCTTCCCAAGCGTTCTAGGTTTGTGAGTAGTTATGTTAGTTTGGGTTAGTGGCATTTTATTCCATTCAGATTAGTTGTAACAGCATGCATTGGTATTCCCATCAAACAAACACCCAGATATGGACACCATTGAACAAGGGGCATATCAATATCACATGCATTATTTGAACAGCAAAACACAGTCAAACGACATGCAGGGTTGATTAATGGCAACAGGCCATCGTATTTGCAGGTATAAACAGGGCACATGCACGAACAGACATGCATATATGTTTGGAACGGACAAATGTCCATGATTAATGAAATGTTCACATACCATTATTTAGTGGATGTTGTTATATGGAATTACAGGGTTGGGTGGGGATAGAAAGTGATGACACATTCATATGTTAAACATTAATTCACATTTATCATAGATACACAATTAAGTTGAGGCTGATGTTTCAAAATAATCTTTATTTGACTGTCATGCTACACCTGTTACACATACATCACTATCCTACTTATTTTGAATTTGATCAGATACATCATCCTGCTACACTTTGATGACAGGACAGGGGACAACTATGGCTGTTTAGTCTGTCAGATAATCATTCATTCTATCTGCAAATTGTTTACTGTTATCACCATATACAGATTTTGAGCTAGACATTCAGATTCAGACACACTGAAATCAGTTTGGGATGTTAATTTGTACTTCCCACATGCATTTAGTTCTGTGAAAACACACTGAGGCTTATATATTCAGGGGTTATTACTACTTTCTTTATTCATACATGAGCCTTTCTGTCACTCTCACACATTCTGCAACTTCACAGTTCAGGTTGGTACTTCTAGGCTTTGTTCACATATCAGACCTGTGGTGATTCAAACACTTTCCAACAGCCTCACTTCTGTCATGATTCAGCATTTCAACAGGGATATATCTGACATGTGACTACCTCAGATTCTGAAGCTGTACTCTTGAGACTATACTGCAGGTTACAGTATATTTAATTAATGATGGGACATCTGTATTACAGCACTGTTTAATCCTATCAATTATATTTCCAGTTACACTTGCATACTGATGAACTTGTTGCAGCCATACCTGCAGACGCTCAATTCCTGATTGCACATTATATTACTTTTAATCAATACACTGCACTGTTCTGATACATGGTACATAATAATATTTATTTACAAGTACTGGGTGGGGTTACTAACCTGCATGGTGGCGCAGCCGCACCAGCCTTCTGGCGTGCATCTCGACATTCGCAGAGCGGACACCTGCAGCTGTAATACAAAGGGAATAATATACTACACATCTCCATGGTATCAGCTGGTTGAAATCCTTACATACATGTGTAAAATGTGACTTACTCAGTCGTGGGGCGTTGGGCATTTGCCGGGCCTCCTGGATCCAACGGTTCAATTGGTCCTGCTTGCGCCTCTTCAGGTCCGCATGGTGGTGACGGACCTGCTCACCAGTGCGTGGAATGCCAGTCGCACTGGTCAGCTCACGAGCCAACTGGTCCCACGCCTCAGCCCTATATACTCCCCATGAGACCTGGCCCTGCATGAGTTGGGCCTCGTGATTATGGACAAGGAGCCAGACCATGTATCTGGACTCCTCAACGCCCCAACGCTGTGCTCGAAAGCAACGTCCCTCACCTACTCCACTCATGCTGACTGCAAGTCTGTTCTACAATCAGTTATGCTGTGTATTCCGCCTATGGGGCTTATATATGCCGCTTTTCCCGCACATTTCTCTGATTGGCCGTTTTGGAATTGTATCTACTTCACTGAAAATGCTTTCTCATGCTCCATTCTGGGTTTTATCCCATATATATGCTATTTCTGCTTTTCTAGGTATTGCTGTCATGGCTTGGTGGTTTAGTTCCTTGACTCTAGTGCATGGTATCCTGTGTTCGAATCTGGCAACTGCTTTTGCTTTTCCTGACAGAAATGAGTTGAAGACCTGTCAATCAAACATGCCAAAAGCACTTTTAAGCACTTTAAACCTGGTCTGCGTGGAGGTAACGCATGCGCACTGGCAGTTAGCTTGTGGGAGCGGCGCGCAAACGGTGTGCGCTGGGATAAATCTGAATTGGCTAGTGACACACATGTTCAGCTAATTGCACACAGTTTCAGCCTGTTTATCCGCTGCTTGGCAACGGGCACGCAGTTTGCAGCTTTTTAAACACTACTGGGCTACGGGCACTCTGCCTCACGGCAGCTTAGCTATCAGTACATTTCTGACTATTTTTATTCTTATGTTACTTCAAAATATATGCTCTGTTTCATTCCATTTTACAAAAGGGAATACATTTACATTTGTACAATACTGTCTGGGGGCTTTTTAGTGCTTATTTACAAAAATAAAAAGGTTGTTGTAGGGGCTCGAACCCTGCTTGCCTACACATAGGGCGGTACTCTACCACTAAGCTATTATTTCTTGGCTTACTTTGCATACTTAGTTCTTATACCCTTTTCCCCTGACTGCTAACTGTGATTGCGCTTAGTAGCACACCCAGCACACAGTAGCAAACATTTACGGGTTTAACAAAAAAAAAAAAAGGTTTTCATTTACTTTTATGACATCTCTTCACTTTATACACTGATGGCCAGTCGGGGCATGTGTTGTATAGTGTGTTTATTCACATTTTCATGGCCTTTCTCGTGGCTGTTTACTTTCAGCCATTATAGTTTTCCGGGGGCGTGTCCACTTGCAGAGCTTAGCCTACAGACACGCCCCCTACTCTCTTACACGGACCGTGTAAGAGTTACTGGTGTGATTCAGCATGCCTCATGCACCTCATGCATATGCATGACATGCTGACATCACACAGTTTAACTGCAGCCTCCGTGTAAGAGTTATAACTCTTACACGGAGGCTTCCTGAATCTGGCCCTGAGTATACTTCTTGGAAGATGCATATCTTTGAATGAATGTATACATCAGACAAAATCTCTTCCTTTGTAAAATATGCATTCCTGATAAAAAAAACATATATTTTTTAAATTTAATTTTAATGTATTTGTTTGTTAAACAAACAACAAAATTCTACACTTTATTCATCTGCTTTTACTGTAATTGTATTCTCCCTACTTTATTACCTTATTTTACTTTGCTGCTTGCTCTTGTGTTCATGTGCTTTTATTCTGCTGCATTTATTACTGCTTGTTAGTAGCCAGATTAAATGTATCTGTTATTCTATGCATCTTAGTTTTGGTTTTAGCACTTGGGCTTCAGCCAGTTATTCTACATTTAAGAAGGGTTTTGTAGTCTACACTCTTGTAGACAAACCCTTATCAAAACCTTCTCTCCATAAGTCTGCTAAAAGTCTTCAGAACACTGTCTGGACAATTCCAATCAGTTTCCCCTGCCAGCCTGGTTGACATGGGCATACTGAGACAGTGTAGCAACTGCCTCATGTTCAATGACAGCCCTCTTCTCCTAGCACACAATTCTTCTGCTTGCAAGAAATGCTTCTACATCCGTAACTTGGAATCCATGCTCTCTCGGGCCACAGTCAGTACTGCTCACAAAGAGGAAATTGCCAGCACAAACTCCACAACACCCACATCACATAGCCAAGCACAACACACACCAGCCTATGCAAAGGTCCTCAATAAAAACTTATCTAAACAGCAGAGACCAAAATACATGCACAAGCATTCCACACACAACACCAAATGCATCCAACACAGCAGACAACACACCAGTGTCTCGCAAACATAGCCCATAAGGCATACTAATAAACCAACACAGCCCATAAGGCATAAAAATAAACCAAACATACTAGTCATTGGCAACTCAATTATGATACATACCAGTGTCCCCCTCAGCAGGCTTGACAAGCAAAACATCATGGTCAGTTGTCTGTCAGGTGCCAGAACTAACCACATCACACCCGTACTTAAGTCTCTTCACAACAGGTACAAGTATGACTCCGCCATTGTCCATGTTGGTGTGAATGCCTTGAGGTAGTCTATGTATCCCAGGCAGGTATGACCCTAGCCCTAAGCAGCATCCTACCTTCACCAAGAATGATACCACAATACCAACAAGATATAATTGATGTCAACGATTGGCTTAGTTTTTGGTGTCATTCCAAGTGGATCCTGTATCTGTCTGCCTGGGATGACTTGGTTGAGAGGCCTGTATGCTTTGCCAGAGATGACCTCCACCTGTCACCCCAGGACTTCCAGATTCTGGCCAAGGCTCTTGCCACCCCCATTGTGCCTCTTTTTTCGGCAATGTCCCAAAGACAAATCTTCCAACATAAAAGATCTGTCAAAAAGCAAATTGAAGGTCATGCTGCTTAATGCTAGGATACTTAATCTAAAAATGCACTCACTGGAGGCTCTCCTTATACTGGAAGATGCCAACATCTCTGCAGTCATGGAAACTTGGTTCAAGGCTGCAGAGAGCACCCCTGCCTTACCAGGCTATGCCTCATTCCACACATTCCAACTCCAAAATGGGGTCGGGAAGACTAAGGGTGGCGGAGTCTCTAACTTCATTAAAGACAAGTACACCTCCAGACTTGTTTGCCAGCATGACGTACTAGAACTACTCCAGGTGCAACTGACAGTTGGCAAGGCACCCATCCAAGTAAAAGCCAGCTATAGATCCCTCCTGCATGACTCAGGACAACCCACTCCACCTACCTGGACCTACTTGACTCCATCAAGGTACCCCCTAACACCCTGATCCTTGGTGACTTCAACTACCCCACTATAGACTGGGTGAACTATTCCTTCACTAATACACTCATCCAATGATTCCTTGACTTCATCAGTTCTAATGCACTAGACCAGCTCATCTCATCCCCTGCAAGGGGAAATAACATTCTGGACTTGGTTCTCACCAACATGGATGACCGCTGCACCATTCCCATAGTAAGTTCTTCCCTGTTGACATGAGATCATCAGTCTGTCTCATTCAAAGTTTCTATCCCACCCCCCCCCCCCACCCCCCAGCCATAACCAGGCTAAGAAACTTCTCAAAAGCTGACTACAGCCTCCTAAGGGAGGGTATCAGTAACTTCACACCCTCACCCCCCCTCAGAGGTTGCAGACAACTATGATGAACATTATGTCAATGAAGTATACAAGCACCTGTACAACTGCATGAACTCCATAGTAAAGCCCAGGTTTGATCCAAATTAGTACTTAATGGTATCCCTTCCACTGATGCTGTTGACTTAGCCAACCTGCTAGCAGATAGGTTCAGCACAAAATTTACCCCCCCACCCAAGGCCCATTTAACATCCATGATACTTGTCCTGCACCTTACATCTCTGTAGATCAAGTGTTAAAGGCCCTATCCAAGGCAAAGAACACTGCTTCCATGGGACCTGATATTCAAGATTCAAAGAAACATTATTGTCATTTAGGACCACACAAGTGCAGTATAAATTAAATTACAAATATCTGCTCATGAGAAAAATGCAATGCAAATAATGTAGATACAGCGGTATCAAAGAATAACATAAGAAAGAAAATAACACATATGACATGCAGGAGGTAGTTCACATTACATAAATACATTCAATACCCATTATCCAGTGATAAATAATAAATAAATACCCTCCACCAAACCCCTACACTGTTAAGATAGAGAATAGAGACTAGTGGATAGCAGCTGTTTAGTTAACATATTGCACTTGCTAACCTTAGATGTGGCTCAGTATAGCCATCCTATTGCATAATAGTAATGCTAGCGGTAATTGCTCAGAGCAGCAGGATTAAATGAAAAAGAGGCTTCAATGTATCAGATATTATGGTGGTGTCTGTATTAATAAGTCTCACAGCTGTAGGATACAAACTGTTCCTGAATCTGATAGTCGTACAGTGGAAGCTGCGATACCTTCTTCCTGATGCAAATTGTGAGAACCAGTCGTGGGCCAGATGGGTTGAATCAGCAAATATTTTATATGTTCTCTTTCTTGCTCTTGTAAAGAAAAGCTCCTGATTAGAAGAGAAGGGTTGTGCCCAAGATTTTCTCAGCCACCCTCACCACCCTCTGTAGTTTCTTCTTTTCAACAGCTGTGCAATTGCTGAACCATGCCGTTGCTAGTGAGGATGCTCTCAGTAGCTCCCCTGTAAAAACTGGAAAGAGCAGACAGTGGGAGCCTGGCCATTTTGAGATTTCTCAGGAGATGAAGCCTCTGTTGAGCCTTCTTGACTATATGCTTGATGTCAGCAGTCCAGGAGAGGTCATCAGATATGTGAAGGCCCAGGAAACTTGGTTGTTTTGACTTTCTCTACTACACCCCCCCCCCCCGATACTGACTGGTTGGTGAACTGTTGCCCTTCTTCCAAACGTCCATAATCATTTCTTTGGTCTTATTAACATTCAGGTCTAGATTATTCCTGTCACACCAGGCAAGCAAAGTTTTCACCTCATTCCTGTAGTTATGTTCATTCCCACCAGTAATGAGACCCACAACTGTGGCATCATCAGCGAATTTCATAATATGGTTTGACTTATGTTTTGCAGTGCCATCATAGGTGAGGATTGTGAAGAACAAGGGACTGAGCACACAACCTTAAGGAACACCAGTATTCAGGACTATGCATTGAGAGGTATTCTTTCCAGTGCATGTCCACTGCGGTCTGCCAATCAGAAAGTCGAGAGTCCAGTTACATAGGTGCTTGTTAATCCTGAGTTTCATGAGCTTATCCATCAGTTGCATCGGTATCACAGTGCTGAACGCAGAACTGAAGTCGATGTACAGCATCCTCATGTAGTTGTTCCTCCCTTCTAGGTGTCTTAATGCAAGGTGTAGTGTGACTGATATAGCATCCGCAGTCAATCTAGTTGTCTGGTATGCAAACTGGAGTGGATCAAAGGACTTAGGCAGACTCACAGATAGATGTTTCTTCACAATTCTCTCAAAGCACTTCATTATGTTTGAGGTTAAGGCAACTGGCCTGAAGTAACTGAAGCAAGTAGAGTTGGGTTTCTTTGGAAGTGGGACAATACTTGTTTCTTTGAAACATGAGGGAATTTTCTCCATATCAAGGGATGAGTTGAAGATGTCGGTCAGTACCAAACATAACTGATCAGCACACCCCTTCAACACCTTGCCAGTTATATTGTCTGGTCCAGCAGCCTTCCTAGGATTCACCTTCTTAAGCTGAAGTCTCACCTCCTCAGAGCTTAAGGTGAGCACTGTCTCTTTTTTGTCAATGTTTGTTTTAGAAGGTACAGTGGTGTTCTTATCCTCATATCTGCCAAAGGAGGAGTTCAGTTCATTTAGGAATTCCAAGCTGTCATCACATTGGGGTGATTTGGACTTATAGTCTGTAAGCTGCTGTATCGCCTTCCATAGGCTTCTCATGTCTTTTTCAGATATGACCTGGCCACCTTTAATCTTTCTTTGTCATTTGCCTTGAAGGCTGTGTTTCTTTCCTTCAGTAGCTCGTAGACATTCCTGGTGAGCCAGGGCTTCTGATTAGCTCTTTCAGTGATGGCTTTCATGGTAGTTACATCCTCCATGCATTTATTTATTTAGGCAAGAACTGATTCAGTATCTAGTCTGTCTAACTGGAGGTTATGCATAGCCACTTCTTTGAAGACCTTTCAGCAGACGGTATTGAAACAGTCCTGAAAGCTATCCATGGAACCCTCCTTCCAGACTCTGATATGTTTAGTTGTCGTTTTTTCTCTGATCAAAGCCGTCTTATAGGTAAGCAGAAGCAGGATGGCAATGTGATCAGAGCTGCCTATGTTGGGGTGCTTTAAAGCTTTAAGGGCTCCTTTAATATTCCAGTAAGCGTCTAAGGTATTCACCCCTCTTGTGGGAAAATCCACATACTGATAAAAATGGGGTAGCACCTCCTTAAGCTGCTTTGTAGCTCACAGATAATATTATGAAGTTTATTTTGAGCTTCAGTGGTGTTAGTACTTGGTGGGATGTACACTGCTGTGACATATATCCCACTAATTTTCCTTGGTACATAGAAAGGTTTGCATTTTAGTGTCAGTATTTCCACATCTTTGGAGCAGTATGATTGAATCAGCTTGCAGTCTTTGCACCATCTGTTATTAACATGGATGCATACACCACCACCTTTATCTTTACCACTCTGTGCCTTACATATATCTGCTCTAAAGAGAGTTAGCCCATCTAGGTTCACGTCATTGTCACTAATGTTACTATGCAGCCAAGTTTCATTATCCCATGCTGTATTCTGCAACATCTCCAGCAAGAACTAGTTTCACCATTGAACAACCTATTCCACGACAGCCTAAGTGCAGGCTTCATTCCAGCAGAATGGAGAACTGCCATTGTCATCCTTTGCACAAAGGTGGTGGCACTACTGACCCTGGAAGCTATCACCCCATTAGCTTGACAAGTCTGATCTGTAAAGGAATGTATTATTATGGATCTCATAAAGGACATAGGCAATCTCCAAGAACTTGACCCCATCCAGTTCAGATTCATCAAGGGCAGATCTTGCCTGTTGAATCTGATTGACTTCTTTGAGACTGTCACTAAGGCCCTGGATGAGCAAAAGTCAGTACATACAACTTACCTTGACTTGGCCAAAGCCTTTGACACAATCCCCACTCAGGTATCATTGAAAAGCTTAAATCCCTATCTCATCAGATGGGTGGCCAAATGGCTCACTGCTAGGACCCACAAGGTCAAAATAGGTGCCTCCACCTCCAGCAACAGACCTGTCACTAGTGATGTTCCACAGGGATCTGGGCTGGGACCTCTACTGTTTGGTATTTACTTCTCAGAAGTCCAGGCAAAGAGAAGCCTGTGGCTGACCAACTTTGATTATGACTGTAAGTTGGGTCCTGTCATTGACTCCCCAAATGATGTTAACATACTACAAGAGGGTCTCATAGCAACAAATGACTGGTGCCAAAGTCATGGCCTTAAGTTAAATGCAAAAATATATATATTACACTATATGGCAAAAACATAGCCCCCTGCTGATTACCACATCAATGGTAACCCCCTAAGCACACAACCTGTGGTGAGACCTAGGTAAACACGTTGACAACAATCTCACATTCGATCATCATGTAGCGGCAGTGGTCAGAAAAGCCTTTTACTTGGTTCATCTCATAAGTAAAGGGATTGCATCCAGAAAAAAGGAGGTTATTACCTCTCTGTACTCCTCCCTCTTTAGGCCAATAATTGAGTGCAATGCCCCGTTTGGTATGTACCTCTCCAAACACCTGCACCAACTGGAAAGGTCACAGAAATACCTCACAAAGAGAATCCATGGCCTCCAGCACCTGTCCTATGCGGACAGGCTGAAATCACTATCAATATACTCGGTATTGTACAAATTGCTCAAGGGTGATCTGTGTCTCGCCTACAATGCAATCTTGGCCCCTGCCCTACTAGAGATGCTCCATATCCGTAAGTCTAACTCTTCAATCATTACCCACTTGAAAGGCCTAAATCTAATATGTGACATTAACAAGACCTTCTGGAGAGACAGGTTTGTCTCCCAAAGGCTGACCTGTCTCTGGAATAGACTTCCCATACACATCACACCAGGTACCTTGCTGACCCTCTTTGAGTGGATGGGAAACCACAGATTTGAATCAGGGTTTCCAACTGTTTTCCTCATTGACAGGGGTGACAGGTGCTGACTGAGGTTTCTTTTTTGGAGAAAACTCTTGACTAGGCTTGTAAGGGCCCCAGGGCCATTAGCCTAGTAACCTCCTATGATCCTAAGTAAGTGAATTGCCCTTCACTTGACCTTTTTCAGCCATAACCAAGGGTATATGCAACTCGTATATAAACAGTTTAGCGCAAAATCAAGCACTATATTTTTTGGGGGAAACTGGAGTTCCCACTGAAAACTCTTTCAGTCTGGAAGAATATGCAAACATCTTAACATTGAGGTACTGTATTGCCATTTCTCTGTTGGCATCCATGAATTTTTCAGGAGTTAACCAAAGTTAGAGACTGAAGCTGAAAGAATATCATAACCTCCCCATCCAAAATTAATACAATATAAGAAAGAGCTGCTCCAAAATATAAAGAGCTGAACTAAACCCCACTGCCTTCCCTCTCGCCAAGAATAAGATATGTCCAAAGTGTTTAATTACCATCTGGCATACATTGCTACATCTGTGGTCCATTTCACTGGTGCTTAATAACTATATCTCACAACGAATGTCTGTTTTCATGACTGTCACTATGGCAACATTTGAAGCATTCAAACTGCTCTGTTCTCTGAGTGCTGACTCTACTTCATTGTTACATTTCAGACTATCTGCAGGAGTTTCCTTTATGTCATGTATGTGGCTATATAACCAGTAGGAATGTAGTGTGCCTCAAAAGCTGTGGGTTACCCAAACTGCCATGCTAACTCATTACTTAGCCAGCTTAGTTTCCTATAGAGACAAATGTAGATCATACCTCTCAACCTCTCAACCTCTTAGAGCAAAAAATCTGAACAAAACCACACATAATTGGGGGGGGGGGGGGGGGACAAAGCCCAAAAATAGAGACAATTTTTAAATATTGCTCTTACAAACTTAGAAAGTTGATAGAATAACAGGTTTTGCATGAACATATATTTTCTGAAGGTCATGAAGTCTGAAACTCAATTGTATGTCATTATTTTCCGACTTTTGTCCTCAGTGATCTGCCAAGAAAACCACAATTCTATGAGAATTAAACCAAAAATATTAAGCGAAAATCTGTTCAGTTCAGAGGTATGATTGTAGATCAGCATATGTTCTCAGAGCTACTAATTTCTGTTAATGTGCAATCTATCCATTTGTACTGTTTTCTTTCTGTCCTTTAAGTGTTGCTTATCTTCTATATATTTATGTATTCTTAATAATCTCTTTCTCCAGATCCTTCCTGTAATATTATGAAAATAATAAAAAATAAATAAAATATCGAAAGAAAAACTTGAGGTATGAATCTGGAGTGAAATCTTAAAAAAGTTACCAAACTTACCAGCTAGTGTTAAAAAGGAAACAGTGACATAGAACTTTGTTTTGCTAGGGATTTATTTATTTTTGTATTTATCAACCTGGTTATAGAACTGATCCACAGGGCCCATTGTTTTGTAGCACTGCCTCATTAATTGACTTGCTCAAAGTCTAACAGAGAAATTCAGGCTGAGGGATTCAATCCCTGGACATCAGGAAGCAGCTCATTAGCAGCTCATAAGCTTAATCATCTGTGCTGACTGACAGCTATAATGGATCTGTATATTTATAATTATTATGCAAATGCATAATTTGTATTTATTTTGTAGATATATGGATCTGTGTAATCTAGGAAACATGAACATGTTAAAAACTGCTTTTCTAATATAAATTCACTTAATGTGAACGCAGAATTCCCTTGTCTTGCTGGTGTGGCCAGTTGTAACTAGTTATGAAAGAGGTGGGTGGGTGCAGAGGGCATAAGCCTATTCACAGTGTAAATTGGAGGGGGGTTGTCTTCACAGAAAATGCATATGTTTTCAATTCACCTTTCAGTAACACTGTCATTTGGAAATTATTGTGATGTTCAGTAGAAATCAATTTTTTTATTATTTAGCAGATTGCAGAAAATGCTTCAGTGGTGGATTTACTGGGGGGAAGCCAAGGAAGCTAAAGGTCTCCCAATATTTCTCAGCTCTCAAGGGTACAACTGTCGGCAGTGTATTTTATTTTTAACCTTCCCTGTGTCATATGTTTTCTTGCAGCTTGGCAGCATTGCTTTTGGAATACTGTCGGACAGTGAGGGTCACTTCCTTATCCGCTAATCCTTACAATCTAATTGCATTTCAGGAGCCACACTGCCAGGTCTGGGTTAGGAGTTATAAGCAGAATAGTGAAAAGTGATATTGTCCTTGACTCTATGGCTGTCTGCATGGAAATGCTGAAATTGGACTGCATGATTTGTTGAGCCTGAGAGCACTTAGCAATAGTATTGTATATTACTGATAAGCTGCAGAAGTTCCCGAATTGTGTTGGAGTGATTATTTGTGTCTTTCGAGTACATATTAATCAGTGTGGTTTCATAATGCAGCTGGGAAGTCTCACTGTGTTGTTGAGCTGCTCTCATGGGTTATAGTGATTAAATCCTTATAACATTATTATATGTTGTATGTTATATTTAATGAACTATGTTACATTTTTTGTTGTGATTACTCGTCCAAAGCGTAGTAGTAGATATGAAGTGCCATAATTTTCCCTAACTACAGTGGGGTTGTTGAATATGGAGTTGGGTACTTGCCTAAGCAGGGTCTATGGCAGTAGTCATGTAGTACCACAGATAGACAGATAACGCTCTCTCAGAAATAAATGTGTAGCTGGTATGATGGAGTACAATTGAGTTGGTTAAATCTGGACATATAATTTGTATCTTCTAAACTTCTAACATCTTGGCAAATATTCTTGTTCTACTTTGGCCATTATTATTTTATTGTTATATTATTATATAATATAATATTTTATATTGTGTGTATATATATATATATATATATATATATATATATATATATATATATATTATTGTATTATATTATTACATTTTAATTATTATATTAGGTACATTGATGACTTACATCTGTGACATTTTCTGTATTGTAATTTTATCTCAGATTTTTCACAGGTTGTCTGTCACCCTGAACTTTAATTGCTTGTAAAATACCAAAACAAAGGTTCTTTATTTATTTATTTTTTCATTGCTAGTCTTTAGGCTTGCTAGTTTAGGGCTGCCCTGTACAAGTATGTTTCCAGTCAAAGATATGGGTATACTAGAGACAGACAGTAACCCCTAATTAGTCACATGCAGTCCACTGTATTAAATGGAGATAGTCAGACTGCAGATGAGCTTGCTATCTGTACCGGGTTTCAGACTGATTTGCATAGTATAAGCACGCTGAACACTGATTTATAATCTTCTGCAAAACAAAAGGAGAACAGTACATGGTGGCAAACAAAACTGTACCTTGGTCATCTTCTGCCCTGTGCAGTTCTCCAACCTGTTACCCCCTCATCTTAAATTTGAGGAGCATCATTCTGCACACACTGAATACTTCAGAGTTCCACTTCAGCTGTGACAGCAAATACATTATTGACATTAATTTATATTAATTTATAAAGCCACAATATCTCTGTGGCTTTATAAATCAATGAGAATATTGCACTCCCACATCATTGGAGCTTGCTGGTCACATCCCCTAATAACTTTCACCTGGGACAGCAACCTATTTGCCCATCCTAGATATGGTTTTGGTTTTAACTGTATTACAGCGAAGCATGTAATATACACAGATCAGAGAGACTTCCTGCATAACAACCAGTGGACAGTCCATGAAAAGCATATACATTTGCTGGCTGAGCTACAGGATAGTAACATATTCCTACCTTACTTCTAACAATTCCACAGAGTATGCAGTGTAGAGTATGGTATTTTAATAGTCTCTTGACAAAAGAAACGGCACAATCAAAGGAAGTTCATAAAAAGCACATTAGTATGAACATGGGGTTGAATCCACCAAACATCTACCTGAAGATAGGGTTGCCACCTTTAGTTGTGGCTAAAACCAGACCAAAGCCGTACCCCTCGCACCATCCGTAACCCCTCTCCCACCCACTTTTTACCCATTTTGTGATATTGTCATGATGCTGTGTGACTCTAAACAAAGCACATTATTTTCTTGAGTTCTTTGTCCCATTATTAAAGAAATCTCTTTTTAATGAGCTAACTGAAAAATAATATAAATAGCAGAAGTAGATGAATGGGCAAAGATAAAATATTTGGATTTTAGTTTATGTAATTTGAACACCTGTGGCTCTTTTTATCAGCTAAAGAAATGGCTATTTTAAGGTTAGTGTACTAGATTAGAGGGAATTATGGTAATGAGGCTTCTGGTACAATAAGACATATTACAGATTAAGCTCTGTGATTCACAAAGAGCTACTACCATGGTAATCCCTAACATAGCCATTTTCTAGATGGCCTTAGCACTTTCTGAAGCTCACTGCAGTGATTCCACATAGTCTGTAGGATCATAGTGATTCTACATCCTAGTGATGCATTCTGAGCAATTGGCCTATGTGAATTTGCCACATGCTACTCCCAGAAATGCCTACTATAAGGCATTTGCACAACCAAGTGATTCATCTGTATAAATCACCATCATTAGCCAGGTCAATTAATTCATCCAAAAATTCACATTCACTTATTACCTTCAGTGGTTAGATCACATTAATGGTAAGTGCCAGGGAGTTTAGCAGACAGGTAGTTTTGGGTTGGTGGTGCATGTGTGAATCTTTACAGAAGGGTGATTGGTCTCAGGTGAGTTTTTGTATGAGTTTGTTCTAGCCGTCCTGTCAAGCACTGTATATCATTTACAGAATTTTACTTCCTCTGAATTAGCAGCCTTTTGGAAGATGTCCTAAAGTCTAAGAGACAACTGGTTAACTTGGCTTAAGTATAAATAATATGATGACAGTGATAATCACAGAGGCTGACTCACTGGTCAGTACATTCAAGAGTATGGACTAGGAGTCTGTTAGGGGATTCACTTCGGAATGTCGAATTTCTGAAATATCGAATCTCATATGATCAAAACCATATGATTGATGTTTCAGAAAATCAAAATTCTGAAACAAATCCCCCCACCAAAAAAACAACTAGTTAAACATTTATGCAGGGGGGCAAGGCCCCCTGCACTCCCCACATGGGGGACATTGCCCCCCACACCCCCGCTACTTAACTATAGCAACTACGACATCGCACTACAGTGAGGAAAAGGGAAATCACCCGTTCCACACTGTATGCAGATCTGCATTCAGAATTTCGAAATTCTGAAACTTTAATCATATGGTCTCGACCATATGAAATTGGAGATTTCAGGATTTTGACATTCTGAACGGAACCCCTGTTAGGATACATTATGACAGCTATTGTTATTGTGACTAAGGATGCCCTGGCTATAATGCCATGAGCTAATATAGCCATTTCTTGATCTAACCCAATAGTATATTCCTTGTATAACAAGAGTTATCATCGCAGATGCATAGATTATGGGCTGCAGAACTTATTTATTCCAAATAGAAATAAGTGACTTCTACGTTTTAAATGTAAGGATTGACTAAGAGCAACCTTGAGTGATGTAAATGCAGTAATGAGGTTTCAAGTCAGCACTTTCATGAAATCTTTCCAGGAATCAACAGTATGCCATTCAGTATCAAAAATAATGTGCAAGCCACTTGCATCCTCTTTGCAGCGATGCTATGAGAGTTAGGGACTGGACCTGGACCTGGTATATAACATATAAACTGTGAATGTCCCACTAGGATCATTTCAGCTGCTCTCCGCCCATTAAATGTGACCAAAAGTGCTTAAAAGGAATTGCTTTTGAGCAAACTGGAAGTAAGATAGAACTTCAAAGCACCTCTCTCTGACAACCATGTGAAGTGTGAGTTTGTTTAACATTTGCTCTGCTTGAATAAAACATAAAAAAGATTGCATCATACTGTGACTGCAGTTGACTGCAAGAATTTCCTTCAGTCAGAGAGGTAAAGTGGTCTCAGACTTAGTTTATATAAGTAGGAGGGGTGTGAGATCTGCAACTTCCATGTTTGGAGTTGCAGCAGGGCTTTAGTACTCTCCTTTAACTTTAGATGGTTTCCACAAAATAAAATAAAAGTTCACAACTTTGAGTGCCATTAATATATTCATTGATGTTTAATAATGCATCTGAGCAAACAAGCAACTTCAGTGGTCCTAGCAAACTACTATTGCCCTAAAACTGCACTAATTTTAATAGCTTTGGATGGTTGGCTTAATCAATCGAGTCTGCTCCAGTCACATTTTCATGCATACAGATTTGTATTTTAATGGACTGAACTGTTACAAGTTCTTAAAAGCAGGTCTAAAAATTAATTTTGTTTGCAGTTAATAAGTGTCACATTTGTTTGCAAAGTATTTAACACTGGTCTTTTAACCTTCCTCATGCAGTACAGTAAGATGGCTCCAAATCTGCCTCCAAATTCTCACATATGGTTTATGTCAAGATACCCAAGTTAAAAGCAGTTACCGTTTAATGATAAAATTAAATATAATAAATACATGTTGCCAAATTGTTTTACTGTCACTAGTGCCTAGCACTTGTTAACGTCCCATACTTTTTCCCTATCCTTTTTTTACCTAGCATGTGAATTTTATTACAACAGCCTGTTAGTCCACCAAAAGTTCACTAAGCCTCCTTTAGTGCATCACCTTTTCTGGAATATACATAGCTTAGTTCAGCTTTGGCAGCCTAAACAGCCCATGTATGCCCTAGTACTAACAATGCTTGCTGGCCACTTTTAGTGGCATCAAATGTGTGACATTTTTACACAATTTCTGCTTTTTTTTTTTTTTGGCTGACCGCAACAGTTTGAACAAATTCAGACATTCATAAACCCAATGATTTAGCTGCATTTTTTAAACATACACAAGACCAGCCTCTGTGTGTGTGTGTGTGTGTGTGTGTGTGTGTGTGTGTGTGTGTGTGTGTGTGTGTGTGTGTGTGTGTGTGTTGATATATATATATATATATATATATATATATATATATATATATATATATATGTGTGTGTGTGTGTGTGTTTTCAGTTTTCTAACCTTGTCATTAAATCTATGATCTTCAGCTCAAGGAAATCCTTTATATTTCAAGTGCCACCATTTCCAGTTGCTAGTAATTAGTTATTCATTATCGATAGCCATATTACAAGCGCAATAAATGAAATCACTTCAGATGTCACTGCTTAATACCTGATAGAAAAATGTGACTGAGAATCCATCATTTACTTGTTCACAGCAGTAAGGCTCAGGCAAAACCTTACTGAAGGTTTACAACTTTTAGCACTGTTTTTTCATTTTTTTAACGTTTCATTGACTCTGGGGAATTATGCTAAGTTATACTTTATGATGAATACACTGGCACTAACATTCACAATTCAAGGTGATGACAACTGCAATTAGAGCATACTTTTTATGCCAGCATGTCATTACAAGTTAGGAACAGAGATTAACACATCTCAAAAGACTGCTGCCACCCAAACATAACAGTTAAACTAGGGGTTAGTGAAGAAAAAAAACAGGCAGAAACTTACTGTACCATAATTTACAATCATATTTAGATACGTCACCAATCCATGTAGATTCGTATGAATTGCAGAAGAAGTCATTACTGGGCGCATTGCAGGTGCTCCGAAGAGCACTTTTGGATGACATCAAAGATTGAAGCAATACTAATTTCATGAACTTTAATCGTACTTTGAGTTAGTAATGGGGTACATTCCCATCATGGTATTAGAAACCCAAAAGACTTGAAGAAATTAAAAAAGACAGAAATACCATATGAGATAGCGAGACCTGCAAGCTGCAGTAAGTACAAAGCATTAATGCATCACTGTAGAATCTAATTTAGATATTTGGATGCCAGCAAGAATTTAATGTAAACCACTAGTGTTCTGTCTGTTTATATGTGCCACTCTGACTGTGTTTGTGCTGCATATGAATAAAGCAGTGCACATTAACAATGTAATGTTATTGTGTACACACAAAGGTATGAAGTTATGTCATTGTTTTTGTGCAAAGAAAATAAGCATTGAATAATAATGGCAAATACACTTTAATGAGGCTTGAGGAGATATCAAATTCTCACCGACAGTTCACACCTTTATTAATGGATCTTGTGTTTTTATTCTTTCTAAATAAAAAAAAAAAATAGATCAGATGGTATTTTCTTAACCTGAAATTATGTGAACATAATTTCATCTCTTTCATATAGCTGTCTGTATGCCCATTTTGGCTACTCATCAAGTGACACTACTCCATGCATTGTTGCATGAGGTTAGAATGGAGCTTTTGCACTGCACATACTCATCAGATACTACTAATAATCCTTTAAACATGAACTAGATCTCACGATTTATGAGACCCTTTTGGAAATCCCTGAAGCAGAAAGGTAAGTTAGCCATTTATATGCAGGATGTCACACAGTGGTAAACACTGAAGAAGATTCTGGTCTACATAGCAAATAAATAAATAAATAAATAAGACATATAACATCATGGTGGCTGTTATTGCTGCTTTCCTTACCTAATTATTGCATATTTGCAGTGTAAAGGATAAGGTTAGCCAGAAGCTATAACACTTGAAAGGGGTAAAAAATAGCACTGTGGAAATAAAAGTCCTGGGAGGCTAATCTGCTCCCCCCCCAAAAAAATTGCAAAAGCACACACTCTATGTGCAGTGCATTTTTGGTCCATTTCTAACAACACTGATTATTACTGCAGCAGGATCCCTGTTGTCTTGTATCCATACGTTTTGCCCTGATATGCATTTCTGAATAGTTACCTCCCTGAACCACGTAGCTTATATCACTTTCTCAAATTGCACCCCTCCCATGTCTGTCTCTCTTCCTGTCCTAATGTTCTGACATAGGTCATTAGACTCCATAAAATGTTTTGATCAGATGTGTTGTTTACAGCATGCTGTTAATACTTTAGTGCCATTTCCATATCTATGTTATGTAACATTATACATATTACTATACATTGTTGTAAACGACTGCCAGCAATAATTATTGGTTAATACACAGTATGCCTCAACAGGATTTGTAGTTTTTGAAACATGCAGTATCATACTTTCTGTCATTATCTTTGAAAGTGAGTGCTCCTGATTTTTTATACGTTTGTTTTTTAAATTGCAACGTAATGACTTTTAACTTGGTAGAGCTGATCTCCCCTTGTTTCTCCTGAAAATGAAGTCATTCCAGCTAGAGCAAACAGGTAATCAAATTTTAGTAAATAAATACATTTCAGTGATTCCAGCATTCCAATGATTGCAAAACTCATTGTAGTATGTACCTTTTTAGAGTAGGATCTGGTCATATCTTTATCAGTATTCATGGATAGAAGTAAATCCTAGAGGACAGCCATGGTCACATTTGGTCCACACTTTCCTGGCAGGCTGACATAAAATAATGCCACTGTTCTCAGTATGGTGGCATCATCAAACACTTTATTTGTGACTGAGTAAAAGGATATTCGTAAAGGTACCATGTGGTACCTTTTTGGTATTCAGGAAACACCCTCCCTCAGCCCTGAGTAGTCCTCCAATATGCGAAAGTGCAGCCCTGTGAATGGTTGGCTCAGTAACTGTGGTGAATGTTAGTGTGTCTTTCTGGGGTGAGAAGCATATGCTAATTAGCCATGTGCTGTCTCCTGGAACTGACCCCAGGCAGTCATCTATATAGCTGAGCAATTCAAGAAGTCATTCAGCAGTATAAATCATCATGGCCATCCCAACCACCTCCTGGTAGTGGCCATGTTCAATTGCTGAAAAGGAATATGATGGGGGGGAACCTCTGACACCAGTGCTTAATTTAAAAGTGTCATAACAGCACCAAGATCAGAATGGGGGCTGGAGATGAGGGAACAACCAGATACCAAGAATTAATGTTCAACGTGCCATATCAGCACATATATTATTATGGGGATCAGGAGGTGGGGAAGATACATGAGACACCATGGATTACTCCATAAAGTACCCTAAGGTACAGACCAGAATAATGTAGATGGTGGAAACTACTTAACATGCTCTAAAGTGCCGTAATGGGACCAATGGTAGTATGGAGTTTGGAGTGGGGGGGGGCACTGGATATCAAGGGTAAGTGCTGTAACAGCCCATATTTCATAAGGGTGATGGGAGTGGGGGAAGCACTAGACCAAAAAGCATGACTCCTTAAAATGATGTAACTGCACTGACACTGTAATGGGAATCCAAGGTGGGGGATACTTTAGATGCCATGGCTTATACATACGTGTTGTAATGTCACTAAAGTATTATGGGGGTGGGGTGAACCACAAGAGGGCAAAACAGGTACAGGAACTGTGGGTGTACGTGTGTGTGTGTGTGTGTGTGTGTGTGTGTGTGTGTGTGTGTGTGTGTGTGTGTGTGCGTGAGTGTGCCTGTGTGTGTGTGCGTGAGTGTGTCTGTGTGTGTGCATGAGTGTGTCTGTGTGTGTGCGTGAGTGTGTCTGTGTGTGTGCATGAGTGTGTCTGTGTGTGTGCGTGAGTGTGTCTGTGTGTGCGTGAGTGTGTCTGCGTGTGTGCGCGCGCGTGAGTGTGGCTGTGTGTGTGTGCGCGTGAGTGTGTCTGTGTGTGTGTGTGTGTGTGTGTGTGTGCGTGTGTGTGCGCGCATGAGTGTGTCTGTGTGTGTGTGTGTGCGCGTGAGTGTGTCTGTGTGTGTGTGCGCGTGAGTGTGTCTGTGTGTGTGTGCGCGTGAGTGTGTCTGTGTGTGTGTGCGCGTGAGTGTGCCTGTGTGTGTGTGCACATGAGTGTGCCTGTGTGTGTGTGCGCGCGAGTGTGCCTGTGCGTGTGTGCGCGTGAGTGTGCCTGTGCGTGTGTGCGCGGGAGTGTGTCTGTGTGTGTGTGTGCGCGTGAGTGTGTGTGTGTCTGTGTGTGTGTGCGCGTGAGTGTGTGTGTGCGCGTGAGTGTGTGTGCGCGTGAGTGTGTGTGTGCGCGTGAGTGTGTGTGTGCGCGTGAGTGTGTGTGTGTGCGCGTGAGTGTGTGTGTGCGTGAGTGTGTGTGTGTGTGTGTGTGTGTGCGCGTGAGTGTGTGTGTGTTTGCGCGCGTGAGTGTGTGTGTGTGCGCGTGAGTGTGTCTCTGTGTGTGCACGTGAGTGTGTCTGTGTTTGTGTGCGTTAGTGTGTCTGTGTGTGTGTGTGTGTGTGTGTGTGTGTGTATGTGTGTGTGCGCGTGAGTGTGTCTCTGTGTGTGTGCGTGAGTGTGTCTGTGTGTGTGTGCGTGAGTGTGCCTGTGTGTGTGTGCGTTAGTGTGTGTGTGTGTGTGTGTGTGTGTGTGTGTGTGTGTGTGTGTGTGTGTGTGTGTGTGTGTGTGTGTGCGTGTCTGTGCGTGTGTGCATCTGTGAGTGTGTGTGTGTGTGTCTATGCTTATGTATTTATATGTGTGAGACAATGACTGGAGGCTGAATTCACTGCTTACACAAGCATCAAGTTACTACAGCGACATGCAGATAGTCATGATCTGCACATCTTGGTAGTAATTGCGATTCAGAAAAATGCAAATTAGCCAAAAATAAGGTCTTACCATTTTGTGGCTAGTATGTTTCTGAATTGCAAATGGGTATGTCAAGCTGGAAGTGATTTTCTAATGAGATCCCAAAAGCTAGTGCCAGGAACTTTAATGAGTTTCTGGGTTTCATTTTTTCAGTGCTGAAGAATTTTATTGCTTCCATACCTTTTTCATGAGTGCATTCAGGTTCCTGATACTTTGAATGAAGAGCTGTTAGACAGATGTTTCTGAACATTTCAGCCTCCCACCACAAGTAACTCATCACTCCGCTAATTCTCTCACATGGTACATGCCTTCAGTTGTATGTCTAGTTGAAGCAAATGGAATTATTAAAGTACAGCCAAAGGTAGTTTTCTAAGCAGTCACAACTATAAATCAGTGCCTGGACATTTGCTGTTTTGTAGAACATTTTTGTTGCTTCCAAGCCTTATTCATTGTTTTAAAAAAAGCTGTAACACCCTGTTTGGAAGACAGTCATTTGTCTAGGACTAGATGAGCAGTCTGGCAGTAATCAGCTTGTTTTGTTATCATAAAATAAAATATAATCCTTTGTTATGATTACTTATCTCCAAAGCTATAGTTCACAAGGTACATATTATAGTGCTAAAATGATTACTGGAATGCATACTGCCTTATATCATGTGTAATGTATTTGTTAATCAAAATATTATATGTTGTATTAGTCATTCGAACATGATTCACCACACCCCCTTGCTTATTAAATAAGTAAGCAAATGTTTGACTTTGTTCTCTCCTGTGATCCTGTACATTGTAGGCTTATGATCCATGATCTTCTGGTCTCATTATTCCTGGATTTTAAATTGTTTCAATTACAGATATAGGTCCATAGGTTCATAAGTTCATAGAAGGTTACTAGGCTAACAGTCCTACAGCCCTTACAAGCCTAGCCATATTTATCCCCAGGTTGTCCCAATTGTCAGTGGTTAGGTGAATGAAGTTTACAGAGGTAAGGGTCTATGGTAGCTAATACTGACTTCCTCTGTCCAGGAGAGACATGGGTGCCACCCCATGAGTGAATTTGCAGTCAGCTATCCATTGATCTAAGTGGCTTTTGAAGTGAGTTAGGGAGGGGCTCTGTTTTGCATGAACTGGAAGATTGTTCCAGAGAAATGGTAGTCTCTGGGACATGTATCTATCTCTCCAGCATGACCTGCTCATGTCAGAGGTTAGGTTAAGATACCTGGAGTGAGATACCCTCATGCAGTTTGATTTACAAATGTGTAGCAGTTCCATCAGGGCCAGTTCAGAGACTGCCCTGTAAGCCAGGCACAGGTCATCCCTTAACAACTTGCAGGAAACAGAATATAGTGAAAGGACTTTCAGTCTTTCCATGTAAGACTTATTTTGAATGCCCTGTAATTTCTTGTTAAGAAACCTCTGTGTTTTCTCCAGTTGTTGCAGGTGTTTGGTAAGGTACATGCAAACGGGAGCACTGTACTCAATTACTGGTCTGATGTGGGCTGAGTATAATTAAATTATAACATCCTTAGATCTAGATGTGATGCCTTTACTTATAAGATGTGCCACATAGGATTTCCCTACTAATGGATACATGATGGTCAACGTTCATATTGCTATCAACGAGAGTACCCAGATACCATACCACTGACTGTACACTTGGAGCGTAGTGCTGTCTACAATGTAATTAGCAGGGATGTCATCTTTCCCAAAAGGAATAATAATGCATTTTTTGCATTTAGTTTTAATCTGTGGCTTTGGCACCAATCATTTGCATATGATAACCCATCTGCAATATATTCACATTGTTGGAGGACTCAGTGATTAATCCCAATTTGCAATCGTCAGTGAGCTTGGTCAGTCACAGGCTATCCAAGTTTGCCTGGACATCTGAGAAATAAATTCCAAACAGTAAGGGGCCCAACATAGAAACCTGTGGTATGCCACTGGTGACTGGTCTTTTGCTAGAGGGTAAATCACCCATTTTGAGAGTATGTGTCCTGTTGTTGAGCCAGTTGGCTACCCATTTGGTAATGTAGGAGTTAAATCCCAATTGGGAGAGTTTCTCTATAATACTTGAGTGGAGAATTGTGTCAAATGCCTTGGCTAGGTCAAGATAGGTGGTATGCACTGCCTTTCCCTCATCCAGAGCCTTGGTGACTTCCTCAAATAAGTCAACCATGCTTAACAGGCATGATTTACTTTTAACAAATCTGAAATGGGTTGAGTCCAGAGTTTGGAGATTACCTATGTCCTTGTTAATAAGGTCCATAATGATTCTTTCCATGGCCTTGCAGACAAGGCTAGTCAAGCTTATGGGCCTATAATTCCCAGGGTCAGTTGATGGTCCCCCTTTGTGCAGAGAGATAAGTGTTGCTGTCCTCCATTCCACCAGAACATAGTCAGTTTGCAAGCAATGGTTAAACAAGGATCCAAGTGGGGCTGCTAGGTCATGTTTTAAGTTGTTTCAAGTTGTTTAAAAGGCAACGTGGGATGTTGTCTGGTCCCATTAGGGCCATGTTTTTGGCCTTGGAGAGCACCAAGATGACCTGCTCTCTTGAGAAAATAGGCTGAGGAATGGTGGCATGTATACCTTGGGGAATGAAAGGAGGGGACAGGGGGGGTGAAGTTTTCCCCAACTCTGTCAGTTAACAGGTTGGCTATTACTTCAGGCTGAGTATGGGTGGTGCCGTCCACAACCATTTCAGTGCATAGCTGGTATTCCCTTTTAGATTTCAGATGTAGTTAAAAAATACCTTGTGATTATCCTTAGTTAGGGGGGCTATATTTGCTTCATAATTAACTTTGGAGGACTTGACAAGATTTCTCATTTATTTATTTACACTAGAGAGGGATTTCTTCCTCTGCTGAGCCAGTTCCTTCTTGTTCTTTGACATTAGTATCTTTCTTTTTGTGTAACCTGCTGTATAGGGGTCCACACGGGTGGATTACATTATCAGGAAAACCAGGTATTAATCCGGTTAGGAACAGGGAATTCTATACAACTGCTTAAGTAGTTATGCAAGGCATTGGTGTACACCTCTGCATAGGAGTCTGTGTTATCTGGGTTCAAGGTGGCTTTGAAACTTTTTATATCATCATTTAGTAGGCGGTAATTTGTCTTTGAGAATTTCTTAAGTGTTTTTGAGCTCGATGGGGTATCTGGTCTTATAATTGCATCAAACAAGACTGATTTATGGTCCAGTCTTGAGGACATCACACAGGGGGTGCAATATGATAGTAAATCATATATATATATATATATATATATATATATATATATATATATATATATATATATATATGTGTGTGTGTGTATATATATATATATATATATATATATATATTTAGCTATATATGTTTGTATGTACATGTGTATGTGTATATACACAAAGATAAAAAGGCAATTAATATTAGTTACACACTTATTTGAACAACAAGAAAATCAAAAAACGCAGACAGTGGTTTCACCACAAAAGCAGTGTCATCAGTGCACATATATATATATATATATATATATATATATATATATATATATATAGTTACACTTTATAATCTCAAAATACTGAAATATCGAATTTCAGTATCTTGAGACCATATAGTCAAACGGTTGAAATCCCGAAAGCCCAAAGCCACGAAACACAAAATCGCGAACATAAACACACCATACACCATACAGCACATACACCATCCTACCCACACGACAAAAATAAACAAACAAAATACATACAAACACAAAGCACAAATCAATAAACCTACACTACATATAAGCAGGGGTCAAGCCCCCCTGTACCCCTCATATGGGGGGTTGCGCCCACCACACACCCCTACTTATATATACTAACTCCAAGATCACACCAAACAGAAAAAGACATCAAACTCACCACTAGATACTCTACAGTACCCTTGCACACACACACACACACACATCACAAATATGCAAACACCAACACTTTCAACATTTAAACACTCATACTTTTACCTGCCTACCGTAACCCACGCATAAAACTTTCAAACACACTCACATACACTCAGATACCTAAAATCCTAACAAAATACTCACTTACCTTACATACCAGCCAAATCCACACACTACATCTCACGGCAAATACCGGAACACCATAATCGTGAATTCGACATTATTGGATTTGCGGTTATGGAGATTCACGATTTTAAAAATTTGACTTTATAGTGAAGGGATACTGAAATTCGATATTTCAGTATTTCGAGATTATAAATTGAAACTCCAAAACAGTGAAACTTTGCAATAGCAAAACTCAGAAACACAAAAACAGTTACTGAGCTGCAGTCAGTTGCAGCAGTAGGTAACTAGATGTACATATGCCCTTTTCCACAAGGTAGTGTGATCTTGGAGTTGGTTTATTTAAGTAATGGGAGTGTGGGGGTGCAGGGAGGCTTGCTCCCCTGCAAAAACAATGTGCATACTTTTTTGTACTGTTTTTTTTTTTTAAGGTAATGTAGTTATAGGAAGGGTTAGTAGTAGGATGCTGGTATAGCAGTATTTGGGCATTTTTTTATTTTGTTTTTTTATGGAAGGTGATCATTATCCAGTAAGCTGTTTTTGATATTTTGAATTTCGTTATTGTAGCATTTCGTTCTTTTGGAGTTTCGGTAATTTAGTCTCGGTTATATGGGTTTCGTTCAAATGAGCATTCGCTTATTTGAAGTAGACCCATATATCAATACACACACACACACACACACACACACACACACACACACACACACAAAATATATATGTATATTATACATAGACACACATGCACACACGCTTATATTAAAGATATATATTTGTATTTATAAAATGAGCAGGGAATATCAAATCTGTTCCGTGGCATGGGAGAAAATTACTGCAACCCGCTAAACCTATTCACAGAACCCTTTCCCTTACAGACTCACACGCAGCCATACTTTCCTCTTTTTTTTCTCACTGCTAATGCAATGACCTGCAATAGGACGATGTGTTTCAGTTAGCTCTGAAATGACTTTATCAGAAAGAACAGAACATACCTTCAGAAAACTGGAAAAGAGACAAGAGGCTAGATTCCAAATGGGTTTATCTCAGTGCAAATCTGCCCTGATTCAGAAAGACCTGCTCTCAGTGTAAATGCCTTATTTTGGTGTAAGGCCTATATATAAATTGGCATACACCAGGGGCCGGATTCCAAAAGATGTGATCTCAGCCTGCACTCAGTATCAGTGGTAACATAGACTGAGAGCAAATTTTCTGGAATCAGGCCCTAGAAGTAAAAACTGCTGCAAAGAAAACCTTGCATCTGAGGTTATCACTTTAAAACCAGTGAAGTATAATTTTTTAACACAATTATGATAAAAATGTCTGTGTATGGACCATCCTCATTTGATAAATGACACTGAATTTTGTACAGCTCAGACCTAAAATTTAATTTATGAAAATGACTGCAAAATGACATTTAACAAATAAAAATGCACAGCAGCACATAAGGACTCCTAAAATGACTATCCTGAAAATTTCATACCAACATTCCACATTGTAAAAAGTTATCACCATGTAAACCAATAAGCTAAAGTGAACAGCATCCTTTTTAAGCATTTATATCAAGAAATGCACATAACTCTGTTGAAGAGACCTGTTTAAGGTTACATTTTCAACAGACCTTCTGTGGGCCACCACCACCTAACTCTGGGATTGTATTTGTGCCACTCAGACTCACCAGCACTGGAAATATGACACTGAATTTATGTGGCTGTGTTATCTGGAGAAACAGACATTTATTATAAACTAGATCGTTTTGCTGTTACAGTTTCAGCCTATTGTGCATCAGGAAGTATTTGTTCAGGGAAGAACTAATGAAATGAAGCAGTATGGCAAACAAACAAATAGTGAGACTAAACCGATTTGTAACATGAGGACAGCCCTCACAGGCATACTATAAATATAAGCACTGTTTTCTCCAGGTTAAGTTCTCTTTAAGTATACATGCTATAAGAACAGCCAGCATATTTGTTTTCTTTCTGAACCACAGTGTGGCTTACATGTGGATAACAAAAGCTGTTCTCATACTGTTAAACCCCTGAAAGCTTTGCTGATGGGGTAGCCTGCCAATAGATAGCATGAGTGCATAGCTACAGTGGTTTCTCTGCACCTTGTTGCAGCTGTTAGCAGGGACAATGTTTTCTCTAAAGTAACACAGCTGTAAAGCAAATGGATTGACTTATCGTGTGAGGACCAAGAGGGTGCTGTCATGTATAAAGGCATTTCAGTCCCCAGTGGTAGCATGACATAAAACTCACTTAAGCTTGCCAAAGCATTTAAAAAACTAGCAAGACATAGTAATTACCTTGGTATTACATCTAGCTGTGTTGGTACAAGATGAATGGGGTAGCACTGCTGATGTTTAAATATAGTGAAATATAATCAAATAAAAAAAAATGATATGCAAAGGGTGAATCCTGCAGTGGTATGTGGGTTACCTTGGGAATGATATATGTTCCTCTAGAATAAATCTAATTGAATTATGTCACATTTCAGGAGGGTTAATATTTTAATTGAAGTTTATTAGAGTTTCTGATGACTTGGGGCTAAGAGAGGTCAAACTATCTACAGCTGAATGATTTTTGCATTGTATTCTATGCAAATGGGTTTTGGACGTGCATATTTTTTTTGCAGGAAAGATTGTTGAGTAAGGCATTTACTGACTTTTCTCCAAGATATTAAACTTGGTCTAGATTGGACAAGCTATTTATAAATGAGAAGTGTTACTTTTACACGGTACTTCAGCAAACTGTGAGACCTATCCTCTTATCAGAATGTGTACCAGTAGTCTTGGAATTAATAGTGGAACATTCTCTACATTCTCCATAGTGGCACAGAGTTCATTTTCAGAAGTGGTATAAGAAATTATTACTGGGAAAGCTGTAGTCCTAAGTGGGTTTTCCTTCTCAGACAAGGAGGCATTAAACTGTAACCTAAAATGGAGTAGTCTGGCAATTTTCTAAAGAGGCTAGTAAGAACAGAGGTACTTAACAGTAGAAAAGAAAGTCACAAAACATTTCAGTATTATTGGAGGATGAACATGATGTATTAATAAAAGCTATGAATGATGACCTACATGAATATTTTGAAAACAAATTGCAATTTCAAAAAAATGTATCATTTAAAAGTTTATTTTTGACAGTATACCAATGGCTTTGAAATCACTAGCATTGAGATTGTGCAGAATAAAGTAGAGAGTAGATTTTAGGCAAATGACAGCAACTGAGAGACTTCCAAAGGTTCACTGATAGGATAATGCAGACATTTAAATCTCATTAGACTCTACAGTGAAAAAAGTCTGGATGATAAGCTCATTAACATTAGTGATATTTTTCTTTTCCATCAGCTTCATACACCATACTAAAATAGAGACCAGGCAGCAAATTTTACACATTTTATATATAGAGGAGATCAAGGCAATTGTGAAAGAACAAGCAATGAAGAAATCCGATAGTACACCTAGGGAAGTTTGAAGTTTAGGAAGCAAGTCATTGTATAGGTCTAGGCACACCTTATGAACTAGATTAGGAAAGATTATTATTTATTTATTTACATTTGTTTACCAGGTAATGTCCAACTGGGCCAGATAGCCTGTTTTCAACAGAGAACAAAGGAGATGAGCTCCAAAGCAAATTGTTAACAGACATGTTAAAAATATACAATAAATGGCAAGAACAAAACATTACAGAGGCTTAGTTTGAAAAATCAATAATGCTGGTTAGAATATTCAATTACACAGACAAGGTGAAAATGTAAGACTTAATACATAATAAGGAAAAGCAACAAGTACACTGAATGCAACAAGTAGAGTGAATTTTTTTGAGAATTTAAGGTTTGAGAGTTTAAATTGTATAACAGTAGGTGGAGAGATTGAGGTAACAGTAGGTAAAGTGGTTAACCGGGGACAGTACAGGAGCAGCAAAGCCAGGGTTCAGAAAGGTGTTCTTTTAGGAGTTGCTTAAGTTTGTGTCTATCTAGGTTTAGCAGGATGTGTTGTGGGAGAGAGTTCCAGGTTTTGGCTATTTAATTGGAGTACAGGGAGTCATCATAGTGGTTGTGAGATTTGCTTACCTTTAGGAATTGTTTGTCAGATGATCTGAGGGTTCTTGATTTGGAGTTTAGCTGGACCAGGTCAAAGAAAGCAGGGCAATTGTTGGGTTTGTGTATGATACTATGGATGGTGGTAAGTTGATTAAGTGATAATAGGTTAGGTAGTTCGATCCAGTTGAGTTGTTGTAGGGCATGACAGTGATGTGTTTTATGGAGTAGGTTAGCAACAAATTAAGCCATTTTGTTATAGCAGGCTTCTAAATTGTTTCTGTTTTGTGCTGATTGATAAGGACTTGGGAACAGTAGAGTCGTGTCGATAGAAGGTGGGATCTGGCTGTGGCTAGTCTAACATTGATGGTGAGGAATGGTTTAGCCATGTAGAGTGAGCCAAGTTTGGAGTGAACCTTTTTGATTGTTAGGGATATACGTTTGTCGAATTTTAGACAATCCTGTATTGTTACCCCTAGTAGTTTTGTCTGTCTGACTGGTTCGATTTTTGTGCCATTAGAGGAGTAGATAGTAATTGAAGGAGGGTTATTTTTAGTTTTGTTGTTACCGATGATTATAAAGTTTGGTTTTATTTGAGTTGAGTATTGGTTGGTGACTGGATAAATTTTTTTCAATGTCTTGGAGGGCATTCTGAGTTTTTACTTCTAGATCCTGGGGTGTGGTGGCAGAACAGATGAGGGAGATGTCATCAGCATATTGTACTATTGAGGCAAGTGGAGTGGAGCTAGTGAGGTTATTGGTAAATATGATAAATAGTAGGGGTCCAAGAATGGACCCTTGGGGTACTCCGACAGAGATTGTTAATGTTGGCAGTTTGATAGGTAGCTGTGAAACCAGGTTAGAGATGCCATGCTGAGGTTGTATGTGGCTGGGTCCCCTTCAGATGGTCGAACTTTTGAAAACTCGACTTTCATATGGCTGAGACCATATGATCGAACTTTTAAAAGTTGGAACAGTCTGAATGGGATCTCCATAGAGTACAGAACAGGAAGATTTCCCTTTACAGCAACGTAGTGTGATCTCAGAGTTGGTATATTTAAATAGCAGGGGGTAGGGGGGCTTGTCCCCCTGCTAGCATTGTTTCGTTTTTTTTTGTTGTTTATTTTTTTTTCTTTACATTTTTGAGCATTCAAATGTTCGATCATATGGTCTCGGCCATATGAAAGTCGAACATTTGGGTGTTCGGTCATGTGAAGTAGATCCATGTGGCTAGCTTGTTAAGAAGAATTTGATGGGATGCCATGTCAAATGCTTTTGACATGTTGAGAAAGACAGATGTGACTTGCTGGCCTTCATTTTTTATAAGTTTTACAGTGTTGCTGAAAGCTAAGATGGCAGTATTGGTGCTGTGCTTGGGACGGAAACCGTGTTGTGAGTTAGATAAAAGGTTGTTCTGTAAGAAGTAGTCAATGAGCTGCTGGTGAATGCACTTTTCTAAGATTCTGGCAAGGGGGAAAGGATGGTTACAGAACAGTTGTTTGACAAGTCAGTTGAGGGGCCACCTTTATGAAGGGGAATGAAATGTGAGATTTTCCAGAGGTGGGGGACACTGCTCACTGACGGAATGGTTAATTAATATGGAAATAGGGTAGGAGACAGAGATGGCTGCAAGTTTTAGAAATTCATTGGGGGGTGATTACCAGTGAGTGAACTGGGTTTTACTTTGTTAAGGAGCTTTTTTATATAGCTGGTTTGAATGGATTTAATGTGGAATGAGTTGGGGGAGGAGAATGTAGGGATGGGTACTGTTAGGGCTTTGTTGGAATTGTTATTTATGATGGAGGTTATAGAGTTAATAAAGTGTGTGTTAAACTGTGTTGCTATACAGTCTGAGGAATTGTTCCTAGTAGGTGCTGGTGTTGTGGGTTTCCCAGGGTTTAGGAGAGAGTTAATACATTGCCAAAATTTTGGGGGGTTGTTCTGATGTTTATATTGGCAAGTTAGAAAGTACAATTTTTTTGTCCTGCTTTCCTTGTTTCTTACCCTGATTTCTTAAATGCCGATAAGAAGTGAGGAACTCCTTGTTTTGGTATTTTGGTAGTTGGACCAGGCCCTGTCCCTTAGTTTGAGTAGTGATTTGGTTTCTTTTGTAAGCCAGGGTAACTGTTTAGGTGAGGTATGAATTTTTCTTATGGGAGCTAGGTTGTTTAATATGTCGGGGAATGTGTCATTAAAGTACTGTATGGCAAGGTCTAACTGAAGGTGCTTTAAAGGTGACCAGTCACATTGTTGGAATAAAGAATTGAACATAGGGGTGGAGAAAATTTTTTTTGCCGCAAATGTAATGGAAAGTGGTGTTAGGTGTAAGAGCATGTTTCCTAAGAAGAAAGGTTGAGTAGTGGTCACTAAGTAAATCTGGAATGCAACTCGCATGGTAGCTTAGGGTGAGTTTATTTGTAAGTATCCAATCTAGCAGTGATTGTTTTGATATGTTTATCTATGCAAGTGAATTATTAGCTGCCCCATAGCACAGAAAAATAAAATCTTTACTGAATCCCCAATGACCCGTGTTCAGTTAGCATTACAGGTCCTGGAAAGTGAGGGGCCAATGTCACCTCACCCCTCCAGAGGGATGGGAGGCAGTGTAGGTTCACTAAAATAAACTGTATTAAGAACATGGCACCTCCATATGCTGTGAGCTGCCTAATCAGGAGGTTGTGCATGACTGTGGATCTCAAAAGGCAGCAGTGGGGGTGTCAGGAGTTAGGGTTCAGTCTCCGGCAATAGTAATATGCTGCACCAGCATCCTCATTTGCCCTGGACGTAGGTCAAGTTGAGTCTGGGGAAGGCTGACATGAGCCTTGAGTGAAGAGAGGTGGTGGTGGTAGCTTTTGGTTGTTGGGGGTGGGGGGATAAGGAAGGATGGTGTCATCCCTGAATCCTAGAGGGAAGCTGTTATCTATATTATATTAAAAGAAAGGGAAGAGCCTAAGTTGCCATCTCCCTACAGACCCATATCAGAATTAAATCATGCTTTCAAAACTGTACAACTCTTCCAGTGAAGTAGGTTGCTAAGATTAGTCTGAAAAGTTGGTGGAGAAGTTAAAGTTGCAAGCTGTAGTTCTTGTGATACAAGCTTTGATTCCTACTAAGGGCCTTGAGCAAGTCACTTAACCAGACATTGCTCCTGCGTCATCCTGCTTTGTGTCCAGTCAGCCTACCTGGTTAACAAATGAGTGTCATTATTATTATTATTATTATTATTATTATTATTATTATTATTATTATTATTATTATTATTATTATTATTATTATTATTGTTATTGTTATTATTATTATTGTTATTATTATTATTATTGTTATTGTTATTATTAAATTGATCCATATGAATCCATGGGGGGGTTGTAGGTGGGTGGCAGAGTTTTGATAATATAATAAAGATGTTGATGATCCATGTGCTTAGGAAAACTGGAGAGCATTAAGACTGTTGATACTTGGTGCCACTTCTTGCAGAAGTGAGGGTCGGTTTAGCTCTGATGTCAGTTTGCACGTTCTGTCCTTGCATGTTACTCTACATGGGCAAGGTTAGCAGGGAATGAGAAAAAAACACTGTCTGACAACAATGTGATGCTGCACCCAGTCCCTTGATCTCCTCACTAGCCTGTAGGCTAAGGAAGAGCTGGAAGACATAGTAAATGAGGAGCGAACCTGCGACTAATTGATGGTCAGTTGTGGGGATCCAAAAAACATTTAAAATATCCAAATTTATTGATATTTTTAGAAAGTCTGTCAGATGATCTGTGAGAGTTTGGCAGTTTGCAATGCTGACATTTTTGGGTCATCTTCAAGATATAAATCCCAGTAGATCACAATCTGTAGTGATTATTTTCCATCTGAAGATCAACAGCAATATTTCCACATTTATGGGGACATAAATTAAAATAACTTTGATATGCCTTAAAGACACTGTGGACAGAGCCAACCTGGTTGTATAGAGGGATAAAACTCTGACTATAACACAAGCAACCTAGGTTTCATTAGTGGTATGGCAACTGACAAGCTGGCAGTGAGGATGGGCTATGCATATCCTTGTTGGAGGGGAGGGAGTTGTTTCCTAGCTGATTTTGCCTGCTACCTCTGATGGCATGTGGTGAAGGTTTCACAAGCCATTGAAAGAAAGAGCAGGTCTGGGGAGGGTGTGCAATGTGGGTCCCCAGGCTGGTTATGGTAGCTCCACTACCTCACATGTGAATGGGTGAGTACAAGTGAAATGGGGGAGCATTAGGCAGCCTCTGTAGTGACACAGGTGTGTGCGTCTCTACTAGAGGGTGGAGTTAGGGCAGTGACATAGACATTCAGTTGCTGTGATGCCAGTGAAAGCACAAGAATCCTCCTGATGTCAAGTTGGAAGATGCCCTCCCCATACAGGCTCACACCCTGGAGGATTTGTGATGTGATCCTACACCACCAGAGAACAGATGTACTCATGTTTTGTTGGAGATGCTAGATGATCAACAGATAAAAGGGAAAAAACAAGAGCCATTAGAAATGGTAAATTAATTAATAAATGGTGGAGGGGATGAGTAATATAACATATGAAGCTTTAGCTTTAAATCTAAGGTACTTTCTCATAGTGGTGATTCTTAATTTTAGATGTTCATCAAAGGGTGCGTTTTGTATGCTTGTACTGCTTCAGATTCTTTATGTTTCAAGCCAACCACCTGCATGATTTGTTGTAAGAGTCCAACAATGGATGTCAGATTTTGTTTGGGATCATAAACCACTGATAGTAGCACGGGGCATGTGATTTTTTCCAAATGACCTGGGAGGATTGGGATAACTCATATTTTTAAATTTATAAGGAATGCAGTTGAAGATGCATTTTTATGTGTCACACATATATAATTTGAGTTGTAAGGAGATTTTACTAATAACAGTGGAAGTAAACATTTTAGATATGTTTAACTTTTGGAGCGACAACTTCTTGATTTCCTGTGTCATTTTTTATTAAATTATGTTACCATAGTTTAAATCCTAGTTTCTTAGTAAAACATAAACACTCATTACTTCATATAATGCCCACAGGGGCAGTGCCAAAGATGAGCAAAGTGCAAAATGTGGCTATGACTGGGCACTGTTGATTAAAAAACTACTAAATTAAAATTATGGAGTCAGCTGCAACAGTTGGAAAGTTGATCCCACAGGAGTAGACAATACCTGAATTTGGACTCATAGAAAAAGATAAATTGATGTACCAGACTTTATGGCAGAAAGTTAAGAAAATTTAAATGCTGTAACAGAGCAGAGAATGATATAGCTTTGGGAACTTGATAGTTGAAGAAAAATTACTGTAACAGTCTCATAGGTTCATAGGTAGGTACTAGGCTATCTGCCCAAGGGCATTTATAAGCCTAGCCAGTGTGTGTCGGCATTCGCCACCCCATTGATTAAATAACGGATCCTCTGTCAAGCAGAGCCAATGAAGTGATCCCAGGGGTGTATTTTCTGTTACCCATCCACTCGTCAAGCTTTCTCTTGAAGAGTATTAGTGAGGGGCTCTGCCTGATATAATTTGGAATTTTGTCCAAAGCATGGGGGAGTCGCTGTGACAGGAATCTATCCCTCCAGCATGTTCTATTTATTGTTGTGGCGAGGTTTATCTCACTAGAGCATATGGCCCGCAGTGACTTGGATTTTTTTAGGTGGAGCATGTCCATCAATTCTGAGTTGGACATGGCTTTGTAAGTCAGGCAGAGATCACCTCTGAGTAAGCAATATGCCACTGAGTACAGCCGGAGTTTTTTCAGTTGGGCTGCATAGGACATATGTTTGAGGCCAGTAATCCTCTTGGTGAGGTACTTTTGTGGTCTTTCCAGCTGTTGGAAGTGCCTTGTGAGGTACATCCCAAATGGGGCATTGTACGCTATGATGGGTCTAATGAGTGGCGAGTAGAGGGCACTATAACCTCTTTATTTCTAGATGCGAACCCTTTAGTAATTAGATGGGCCACATAGAAGGATTTCCTAACTACTTTGGCAATATGATTGTCAAAGGAGAGATTACTATCTACCTGGGTCCCCAGATCTCTTATTACCTCTTCTGTATTAAGGGGGCTGCCACCTATGTAGTAATTCGTGGGTGTTTTGTTTTTCCCAAATGGGATGACTATGCATGTTTTGACATTTAGCTTGAGGCCATGACTTTTGACACCAGCTGTCCGTCTCAGTAAGGCCCTTTTGGAGGATGTCTGTGTCAGCCAGAGAGTCAGTTATGGCTCCCAGTTTGCAGTCATCGGCGAACTTGGTTAGCCATAGTCCTCCTGTGTTTGCCTGTACTTCTGAGAAGTA
The DNA here is from genome assembly GCF_019279795.1 of Protopterus annectens. Classification (NCBI taxonomy): domain Eukaryota; kingdom Metazoa; phylum Chordata; order Ceratodontiformes; family Protopteridae; genus Protopterus; species Protopterus annectens. Next base: position 226,150,820 of record NC_056741.1, read on the forward strand.
TATGCCAAACAGTAGGGGTCCCAGGACCGAGTCTTGCAGGACACCACTTGTGAGTGGTTTAGAGTTGGATTTGGAGCCTGCTATTCTTACCGTGTGAGTTCTGTCTGTAAGCCAGTTGGCAGCCCATCTCGTGATGTAGGGGTTTATGTTCAGGCTGGTGAGTTTTTCTGTAATACCCGAGTGGGGAATGGTGTTGAAAGCCTTGGCGAGGTCAAGGTAGGCTGTGTGAACCACCTTTCCTTCATCTATGGTCTTGGTGACTGTCTCGAAGAAGTCAACCAGGTTTAGTAGGCATGATCTGCCCTTAACAAAGCCAAACTGGGTTGGGTCAAGTGTTTGGAGGTTCCCAATGTCTTTGTTAATGAGTTCCATAATGATGCGCTCCATAGCCTTGCAGACCAGGCTAGTCAGGCTTATGGGGCCATAGTTACCAGGGTCAGTTGTGGCCCCTCCTTTGTGGAGAGGAATAACCATTGCTGTGCACCATTCTATGATCACATAGCCTGTAGAGAGGCTAAGGTTGAACAGCGTGTTTAGGTGGGGGGTTAGTTCATTCTGTAGTTTGTGCAAGACGCAGCCTGAGACACCATCTGGTCCCATTGATGCTGTGTTTTTGGCTTTTGAAAGGGCTGTTTTCACCTGTGTGTCTGTGATTTTTGGGACACTACACTTTTCTAGTATTGTTGTGGGCCCTTTTGGTGGTGAGAGGGTGGTGAGGTTTGCACTGAATCTATCTGCCAGGATGTTGGCAATATCAGTAGTTTCAGTATATTTTGTGCTATTTTGCACTAGTTCAGTGCATATCTGCGAGTTGCCACTTAGATTCTTAACATAGCTAAAGAAGGCTTTGTGGTTATCTTTCAAAGTTAGCCTTGGATGATTTCATGAGGGACCTTAGTTTCTTACTGATACTGATCAGGGATGTTTTTCCCTCTTGGGATTTGCTTTTTTTTTCTGAACTAGTTTCCTCCTTCTATTGTATAGTTTGTTTATTGCAGGGGTCCACCAAACTGGTTTCCTTCTCTTAGAGGAGTGAGTCTTGGTTTTGCTAGGGATGGCATGATCCATGCATCCTTGCAGGTGTTCATAGAGTGCACTTGTAAAGGTTTCTGCATCTTGGACAGCATTATCCTTTAGCAAGGGGGCTGTGAAACTTACCACCTCTGCTTAAGTAAGGTGTAGTTTGCTTTAGAAAAGTTTTTTTATTGTGGTTTCCTTAGTTGGGGGTGGTAGCTTATAGTCTGTTCTAACCAGTGACGGGTTGACCTCCGGTGTGGAACACCCATCGCCCATGTTGGTGATGACCAGGTCCAATATGTTTTCACCTCTGGTAGGGGAGTTTACCAGCTGATCTAGGGCATTTGAGTTGATGAATTCTAGGAAGCGCTGGACCTGGGAATTTTTACTAAAGTAGTTTTCCCAGTGAATGGTAGGGTAATTGAAATCGCCCAATATCAGGGTGTTCGGTAGGACCTTCATGTTTTCCAGTGTCTCCAGAAAGGTGAAGTGGAGGTCCAGGAGCGGCCTTAGGTCACCTGGTACCCTAGGCAAAAGGGCTCCATGGCGCCCCCCACCACACCACCCAGTGCCCCCATCCTGGCCTACCTGCACCAAATAAATTCTGGAAAAGTGCCCCTGATAGAGTGGCACCCTAGGCAGCCGCCTAGTTGGCCTATGCCTAAGGCCGGCTATGTGGTGGACCTGGGTCATGGAGGTGATCTGTAGCAGGCCACAATTTGCATTGCAGATTTGCCCGATGTTAGTTGCACATGGATGATCTCAGAGGTATCATGCTGCGCCACTAACCTGGAGGTGTAGGCATCCTTGATGAATATGGATACACCCCCTCCTTTTGTGCTTCGGTCCGTGTTCTGTGGCTGAAACGTGTGGTATGAGTTGTAGCCCGGTAGTGCTGGGGTGCTCTCTGGAGCCTTCAACCAGGTTTCAGTTACTGCACAGATGTCGACATTCTCCATACTGAGGAGTGCTTCAAACGTGTACATTTTGAGATTTAAACTCCTGGCATTGAGTAGCATAACCCTCAGTTTTTTGTTAATTGTGCTATTTACAGAGGGGGGTTTGACTTTTGAGCCTTGCCTAAAAAAGGCACTATGGGGGCAGCAAGAGTGTTGGCCAGTATTCGAAAGCCTAGGGGGGACAGATGCAAGCTGTCTCTTGCAATGCAACGAGGCTTGTCGAGCATGTAGTCCCAGGCTGACAGACACTGGATCCCCTTTGATTGACACCAGAAGCTTATCCAACTGTTGAAATTTATAATTTTTTTTCTTTATACTGAGGTATCATTCTTGGTGAGGGCAGGATGCTACAAAGGGTCAGGGTCATACCAGCCTGGGCTGCATGATCAGAGAGCTCTTCCATGTCTCTTTTCGTGTAGTCCAGGGAGGTACATCTCAGGTCATTCACACCAACATGAACAATGACAGAGTCATATTTGTACTTGTTCTGGAGTGACCTGAGTGCTTGTTATGTGGCGGATTCTGGCTTCCGACAGGCAGCTAACAGTAATCTTCTGCTTGTCCAGCCTAGTGAGTGGCACATCAGTGTGCCTGACTATAGAGTCACCTATTACTTGTGTGTTAGGTATGTTATTTCGCCTTAAGGGCTGTGATTGTGCGACACACTGATTTTGTGTTTTATGTGTTGACTGGTTTGTGACGGGAAGTGCAAGTTGTTTGGGTGTCTGCTTTGGAGGTCTCTGATGCTTTTGCAGGTTTTTATTTAGAGCCTCCGAGTATGATTTTGTGTATTTGTTTGTATTTTTTGCCAGTGCTGTTTCAGTAGGTCTGTGTGCAGCTGGAGGTGTGGTGCAAGTGTTAACCTTCTCCTCTTGACTATCTGTTCCAGTCTTGGGTGGAGACAGCTTAGCTTCCAGTTTGGCTGTATAATTGCATCTCGTAGTTTCAAGGGAAAAACTGAAAAGGAGACTTAGTAGAGCCTGGAATAATTTAACAGTTGCTAACCAGCACTGCCCAGTGTGCAAAACCGTGCAAACATGGTTTTTATAGTAGGGAAATGAAAGAGATAGAAATTAGCCCAAAATGACCAATAAACTACTAACCTCTGGGTTGGAACCACTCCTCCAGGGACAGATAGGTTGCTCAAAGCTCCCCTCTCTCACAGGTGAACAGAGAAACTTCCTACTATCCAAGTAAGGTATGGGCAACCTCAGAAACTAGTATCACAGTCCTGAATTCAGCACTAGCCTGAAAACCTGGACTATACTAGCTTAGAAAGGCGGGAAACAAGGAATTTTTTGGGGTTTTTTTTTGTTTTTTTTAAACAATAAGGCAAAAACAATAAAAAATATACTTAAAACAGTTTTAAACTACTACAAACTATCAGAAAAGGCTATCGCACTTTAGTGTGTAGCCTACAACAGTTAAATTATTTAAACAAAAAACAACTTTTTAAAAGTGCAGGCAGTCAAATAAGTACAATATGTGAAAAAAACAAGCTTTTAAATCACAATCAATGCTAGAAAATCTGTGTTTAGGCAGAAAACAGTTAAGTACAGCAAGAAAGTACAGAAAACTGATACTTAATCACTCCAAAGTCTCTCTCCTAAGCTAGAAGGCTTGTATCAGTTTAAGGCTTTCTAGTGCTACCCAGTAGGTTAGTTACAGGAAAGATGGGAAACAAGCGCAGATGTGGTCTTTTAAACCAGAAAGTTGAAAGAGATGGACAAACTGTCCAAATGGTCAATAAACTACAATTTCTGGGCCAAGAACCTCTCCTCTCATGGTAGACAGGCTACCTAGTGCTTACCACTCCCACTGATAAGCTAGAAGGCTTGCGGGGCTCAGAAGCTTACCAACAGTCCTGGATGCAGCAACTCTTTATCTGGCCTAGGCTAGTTACAGGAAAGGTGGGAAACAAGCGCAAGTGCAGCTTTTAAACCAGAACATTGAAAGAGATGGAAAAAAAACTGCTCAAACAGCCAATAGCTACAATTTCTGGGCCAGGAACCACTCCTCTTGTGGTAGACAGGCTACCTAATGCTTACCACTCCCACTGATAAGCTAGAAGGCTTCCCCCCAACACAGAATGGCTTGGGGGGCTCAGAAGTCTACAAAGAGTCCTGGACACAGCAAATCTGTACCTGGGCTAGACAAGTTACAGGAAAGGCAGGGGGCAAGTACAAACGTAGGCATTTAAGCCAGCAAGTTGAAAGAGATGGAAAACTGCCCAAACGGCCAAATGAACTCTCAAAAGCATAACAGTAATGAAGAATATAAAGTTCTGTATCAGTACAAATATTCACTAGTTGATAAATGAGGTTCATCTAGGTTACTGGATTTTTAGTGTATTAAAGATATCTTGAGAAGTTCATATATGACATCAAAATATACAAAAAATATCACACATATTCTGAATATCTTCATGGTGGTATCTGCACCAGTAGTTCTATATTCTAGCACATCTACATAGATTGTGACTCATGGTATGAATGCTGACATTTTGGGAAAAACAAAAGTAAAATGAATACTGAAATTTTGGGTAAAACAAAAGGAAAACACTGTAGAAAATGTTTTATGAATTGGATTGAATTACAGAGAGTTACTGGTATATTCACAAATGAGAGAGACGTTTATAAGTCTTTGTCAGAAATCGTTCAGTAGGCTTACAAACGATCATTTCACTTTCTTCAGAATAACTGAAAATATCTGACTCTTACATTCATTGTTTTAATGTGGCTCTGATTTCAGGTGTTTCAGTGAAGAATCATGTATATCCATTCCTGATGTGGAAGGCTATGTCATTGTCCTACAGCCTGATGCACCTCAGATCACTATCACAAGTGATGGCCATTTTGCACGGCCTGTAGCTGAGTTTGAGAGTCTTGAGGGGGTACGCTTATTCCCAGAACTGAGGATCTCCTGCTCCATTACTCATCAGCTGGAGGCTGGGAAGGAGGACAATGCTCAGCTTTCAGGTGAGAGATCAAAAGACACAAAAACTCCATCAGTAGAATGTAATATAAATGATCAAGGAAAATATTGTATTAAAAGAATTATGTTGTTTAAAATGCATTTTACTGAAGCTGAAATGTGGGACATATTGTTAGAAAATGTATATGCCATCTTACTACAAGACACACCTGGGATTCAGAAAGGCTCAATGCACCGTGGAAACATATACTCAACAGCTGTTAGCAGTATATTCAGCTTGAGTGATTAAGAGAATGTTGCACTACTACAGCAGTACATAGGCATCAACCTGTATTGCAGGACAGTGTTTTTTTTCTGGTGAAGCCACAAACAAATGTAGCAGTATTTAGGACGTCCTTAATAATAATTAGCCATGTGCTGTTCCCCCAGAAATATTGGCAGCACTGAAATGTCTCAGAAGAGCAAGTCAAATAATTTCTCAACAGTGCTATTTTTATCATGTGGAGAAAACCATGTGCACTGTCTTCTGATGATGTATAACTGCTCATTCCAATAGATGGATCAGAGCTTGTAGGGTGACTGTGGGTATGCGTGTGTCTGTGTGTGTGTGTGTGTGTGTGTGTGTGTGTGTGTGTGTGTGCGTGTGTGTGTGTGCGTGCGCGTGTGTGTGCACGTGTATGTGTTTTGCAAGGTTCCATTGCAATTGCAATGCATGATGGGGGGGGGGCATGCTGAGGTCTGGCAGTGCAGTGTCTGATTTGGAGACACAATGCTGAATTGCAAATGAGATGTTGATTGGTGTCTCTAAATCACATGTCATTGCTGTCTTGCAATTCTGCTGTCCTGCATTGCCTTAATAATGCTACAGTAATAATCTAATTCCCAGGGACAACCTTTTATAGGCACCCACCATTTAGTTTCATTTAGGCATCATCAGTGGCTGGAATGACTTGCTCCCATGTTCAACTAACGGTAAATTAATTATCTGTTTGTCTTTTAAAGACAGGTTAAAATATAAAATTTTAAAATGTTTGACTTGATTGCAATTATTTGAAAGTGTTAGTGAGTGGGGGTAAATAAAACATGAAAATAAATGAAAGATGTACTGTGCTAGATACACTACCTTAATTTGAAATTTCCAGTGTAGTGCTATAAAACAATCTAGTGTTGTAAAATACATTTGTTATGTTGTCCTATCTTGCCTTCATTCTTACAACGATGGGTTTGGAGCCAATCCTCGGCTCTGACTCGGCTGAATACTTAGCTGAAAGTCTCAAACCTGGCTCTTGGCAAGAAGGTATCCCACAACGCAGTGGTGCAAATTCCCAGATCTCATTTGCCGCTTTACGAAGTTGGATGTGCTCATCTTGGCCGTGGCTAAGTTATGTCAATTTTTCTATTACTTTGCCCAAAACTTGTTATATTTGCATATATATAGCTTTAATCTTATTAGAGATAAGTCATTGTGCCTCTTTGCTGCGCTTTGTTAGGTAGTGATAGTTTTTTCGCCTTTAGCACAGCTTTTTCCGTCACTTTGAAGGTCCATTTTGGTATCCCGTGTAGTGGTTGTTCGTCTGTTGGTCTCTCTATAGCTCGTTTAAGTTAGAGAGCTTTTTGCTCATTTAGGGCTTGTAGTGTCTTTTTGTCTTGTCAAAAAAAATAGAACCGTTTGAGTTAGAGGTTCTATTTTTTTCTCCCTTGGTTGTCACTCCTTGTGTTGTTCTGTAGTAAATTTTGGTGTAGCTTTACCTGTATTAGTCTTAGCTAATTTTTTCTTGTTGTTGTTGCTGTCAACTTTAGGGGCCTTACCTTGACAATGTCTAAAAACCAAAAAGAGAGAGAACATAAGCCTTCGGGCTTTAAGAAATGTCAGAAGTGCTCACAAAAAAATGTCCATCATGAATGGACATGTTATATGCATTTATTGCCTTGGTGCCATTCATCTCCAAGAACATTGCGCCTTTTGTCATTCTTTTAATGTTAGAGTACTTCAGGAAAAGAGGAACAAGTTGATTCTAAAAGGGCTCCTAAAGTCTTCTTTTGAGGAAACCATCCATAGTTCATCTTCCTCTTCTTCGTCTCCTTCCTCTAAAAAGGATAAGTCTCAGAAAAGACATTCACCTGCTACATCAGCTCAGTCGGTGCCACCAGACAAACTTCCTAAAACTTCAAAGGCCACTACTTCCTTGGCTCCACAGTCCTCGGAGCCATTGGAAGTCCTTTTGGTTGATAGGCCTGGTACTTCAGCTCCAAAATCTTCAGAGCCACAAGATATCTCCACTTGGAGCTGGTCCATTGATATTTCTCCAGTTTCTCCGAGGGTGAGATCACCAATCCTTCATAGGTCTTGCTCTCCTTCCCTATCTTCCAAGTCTACAAGGAGCTTATCAGATGATGACATGGAACAGGTGGTGTGCAGACTCCTGAAGTCACCGGCACTGACTAAATTATTCTCGGCTCCCACCCATTTGGTCACAGAGCCTACTGTACCCACTGTTGTTCCTCCTCAGAGCCAAGCTGGTCCTTCAGAGCTGGGGTCTTGGTACTGCTTACTGTAGACCCATCGGTTCCGGGGCTCCCTTCAGTGTTCACGGAGCCGACATCTGCTCCAACTCACTTGGTGCCGTCTGGAGAGTCTGGGAGCCAGGGTTCCCTGGTCAGCTCTGGGGGGGGGGTTCTCGGCCCCAATCTTCTTCGGTGCCGAGTCTACCCCCCGGAGCATCGGCCTGGGTTAGCTCAGCTCCCATATTGGCCTTGGGTCCGATCTTGCTGGTTCTGTTGCCTTCCTCTGTCTCTTCAGAGCCGGGGGAGTCTTTGGAGCCAGCGGGATCCACTTTTGAGCTGATGAGGTGTGTGTTGACTACCCATTCAGCACCACAGAAGGATACCGGTACTCGTCCCCCTAGGCACCAGCTACTGTCTTGGCACCACCCATTCCACAGGACAGCAGAGATCCAGGGCTTCAGGATCCCCCATTGGGTGAACCCCTCTCCTCCAAGGCTTCCCCAGAATATCCTTCTGAGGAGCCACCTTGCAAGAGAACCTGCAAGAGGAAGCATGTTAACTCCCCAGATGAGTCCATCACTTCAAACACTGACCTTGATGAGTTGGAAGGGTCCCCATGGTCATTCTCTGATGATATCTCATTTGCAGATGTTCTAGAGATCCTCAAGCAAAGAGGCGGCTGGCAGGCCACCACCCCTTCTGATGAGGGTGTCTCCACCTTTCGATGAGCTAATGGACCTGTTTAGTCGAAAGCCATGAGAGTCACCAGACACTATGGAACTGGTCCTTCGGAGGCCAAACAAATTTTTGTCAGCTCCTTTGGGCAAGGACTTTCTAACCAAGGGGGTACCCATAGATGCTATGGTGGTGGCAGCAGCCACCAATAAGGAACTTGCAGAGACTTCCTCATCTGTTCATCCTCAGAATAAAGACTCTTTAACGATTGACAGATGTGGAAGGCATGTCTTATTTTTAGCGACTTTCTCACTATGATCGCTGAACTGCTCATCCCACTTTACAAGGCTACAAAGAGATCTCCTGAAAGAGATAGGAGATACTCTACAAGGTTCATTAGCTGCAGGGGTGAATGAGAAGTCTCCTCCTAGCCGTCCACCTTAAATTCCATTGTCAACTCCTCCATGAGGTTCATATCCTATGCAGCAGATGGAACGGGCAGGGCAGTGGGTTCTGGAGTTTCCCCTTAGGAGATACTCCTGGATGTGCTTGTGCAACTTTGCAGAGCCCTATAAATCTACATTCACTTTGATGGTTCCTCACTCTTTGGACCCAAAGTAAAAGACACTTTAACCCAGTGTGAGCAGGAATGGAAAACTCTATCCACCACTGGAGTACGTTTTTCTGTACCTTCAAGACATTATCCTAAAGGCCATAAGAGCGGAAAGATGTGGTTCAAGAAATCCCAGTGATTTTCCAGGACGCATGGGTGATACCTTCCCCAGGGGTAGAGAGGGAGGTAATAATGGAAGACGCCACCCCAAAAGCAGAGGGGGCCCGCAAAACCAGGGCAACCGTGATTCCTTTCGTGGATGCCCTTATCAGTGCTCCTGAAAGGTGGCCCAGCTGCTATACTCTGGAGACAGACGAGAGATGTTTATCAATGTACCCAGAAGCCTGGAAAAATATCACAAATGACAAATGGGTACAAAATATAATATCCAGAGGATACTCCATCCCATTTTCCAACCCTGTTCCACAGACCAAAACAATCCCAGATGTTCCACCCAATCTAAGGGAACAAGCAACTATAGAGATTCAAAAGTTGCTCCACAAAAGCCACCCAGAAGCCTGGAAAAATATCACAAATGACAAATGGGTACTAAATATAATATCCAGAGGATACTCCATCCCATTTTCCAACCCTGTTCCACAGACCAAAACAATCCCCGATGTTCCACCCAATCTAAGGGAACAAGCACCTATAGAGATTCAAAAGTTGCTCCACAAAAGTCATCCAAGAAGTCCCCACAGATCAAATAAGATTTGGAACTTACTCAAGATTCTTTTTGGTGCCAAAAAGAACAGGGGACTGGTGGCCCACATTAGACCTAAGCAAGTTAAATGAATCTGTCAAGAAGTCAAAGTTCCGAATGGCGACACTGCAGTCTATACTTCCCTTTTTAGGGAAAGATGATTGGATGTGCTTGATAGACCTTCAAGATGCTTACTACCACATAAAAATGGACAGGACATCAAGAATGTACTTATGCTTCCGGCTGGGAGCCAGCCATTACCAGTTCAGAGCTCTGCCCTTTGATCTCACTTCAGACCCCAGAGTGTTCACCAAATGTATTGCAGCAATCACAGCTCACCTGAGATTTTTAGGATTCCATGTGTTGCCGTATCTAGATGACTGGCTCCTATCTGCCACCCCTAAGCATATACTCCTACAAGCCAGGGACCTAACTTTGGACATCTGCAGTCAGCTGAGCATTCCATAAACTTTCAAAAATCTGCCTTGTTGCCCTGTCAACATATTACATTCATAGGTGCAGATCTAGACACTTCATCTATGGTAGCATGTCTTCCAAAAGAAAGAGTTATAGCACTCAGACAGCAGATAGTTCATCTCCTTCCCAAGTCCAAAGTGAAAGCAAAGATAATTCTAAGATTACTAGGAACATGGTTCCCTCTTGCCCGAATGCACATGAGGATCCTTCAATGGCTATTATTCTCCCAATGGTCACTTCAAGAGCTTCCGATGTCTCATCTGATCAGAATAACGGAATCTTGCAAGAACAACTTAAGATGATGTCCACTCATGTGACAATAGGCAGACCCTTTGTTCCACATCAACCAATAGCTACAGTGACCATGGACACTTCCCAGACAGGGTGGGGGGGGGCATTATCTGGGAAGAACAGTCCAAGGTACATGGCAAGAACACGAAGCTCACTTGCATATAAATGTTCTAGAGATGAGCAGTGCTTATTATGTTGTAAGCACTTCAAGACTCTCTCCCTCTAGGGACTATTGTGATACAGTCAGACAATATGCCTGTGGCTTGGTAAATAAACAAGCAGGGGGAAACGGATCTTACCCCCTTTGTCGAGAAGCCCTAAGAGTGTGGCAATGGGCAGTTTCTTCCCAGTGCTTTCTAATTGCAATGCACATTCCGGGAAGTCCAACGTGATTGCTGACAAGCTGAGCAGAGCAATCCTAATGCCTCACGAGTGGTCTCTCAATCACAATGTAGCGGAAATGATTTTCCAAACATGGGGACAGCCTTGCTGTGATCTCTTTACCATTCCCATGAATGCCAAGTGCAGCAACTACTTTATCCTAATCCCCCCTCTAGGGGAGACACCAAGAGACACTCTTGCACACGAATGGCCCTCGGGACTTCTATATGCCTTTCCACTGTTTCCTCTCATACCCAGAGTAATTCAGAAAGCACAATGCTCGGGAAGCAGGATAATTCTCATTGCTACTTACTGGCCTCGCCAAGCTTGGTTCCCCTTCCTGTGGCCCCACCTTCAGGAGAAGCCTTGGATTCTGGACCCAGTGCCAGATCTGCTGACTCACATGTCAGGGGACCTTCATCCTTTTCTCCACACCATAAAACTTACAGCTTGGCTGTTCCACTTCCCAATTTAGTCAGGCTTCACAATTTCACTCCTACAGTTAGACATATCTTAATGTCCTTGCACAAAGCTTCCACTAGAAATCTGTATTCTAGTAAATGGAAGAGGTTTTCCGTTTAGGCTCAAGACAGGGACATTGATCCTTTTTCTGTACCTATCCACTCTATTTTGGAATTTTGGGCGGAACTTTTTCAACAAGGCTCAGCTGCAGCAGCCATCAGGGTTCAACTTGCTGCAATTTCAAATTTTCACATTGGTGATTCTACTTCCAACTTAATGTCACATAGGTTGTGTAGAGCCTTCTTAAAAGGTGCTTCCTTATTAAGAACTCCCTTTAAGGAACCCCTTTCTCCTTGGGATCTAAATTTTTTTTTGTCTCATCTCACGTTACCTCCCTAAGCCCTCTTCATCTTCTGACCTCAGGTTCTTTTCCTGGAAGACCTTGCTTCTAGTGGCTATAACTTCTGCTAGAAGGGTGTCAGAATTGCAAGCTCTTTGTATTAAACCGCCATATTTGATTTTTTATAAGGATATGCTATC
>NC_056741.1:226167376-226224876 GCF_019279795.1 Protopterus annectens
TTTTCATTGTCCTTGTCCAACCTGTCCATAGATTTCTCTAAACCAACACCTAACAATGGACAATATTTCTTCTCCCACTCCTTTATAACATAGCTAGTAACATCTCTAATGATGGATTTGGGATACCCCCTCTCCTCAAATAGGGTCCCAATGTATTGACTTTCACTGACCATCTCACTATATTCGGAGGTCATTCTTGCAGCCCTAATTCATTGCCCCTGTATAATACTCCTTTTTTGACCAGTCGGTTGACAGCTTGTATATTCCAGATATGAATTACTAAAGGTTTCCTTCCTATATATTCTGGATTTAAACCCATGAGTACCATTAGATATGTATGTATCTAGGTATGCTATACTTGTACTACTACAACTGTATGTAAAACTTAGAAAGGATCTTATTCAATTCAAGTACTCTACAAAGGCAACAGCCTCATCTCTTGTACCATCCCACAAAACAAATATGTCATCCAAAAATCTTGTCGTATGTTGTTATATTGACTTCCAAATATATACTTATTTTCCCAGTCCAGGAGTACTAAGTTAGCGTATATCGGGGCACAGGCCGCACCCATGGTGACCCCATTGCATTGTCTATAATACTCACCTTCAGACATAATATAATTGAAATCTAATACAATAGACATAAATTACTCCAGTAAACTTACCTTTTTCCATTCAAATCCCATATATTTTTGTATGCTTTTGCTAAATCTTTCAAGGTCTTCTTCTTTTGGAATACAGGAAAACAAATCTACTACATCGATTGTTAAATATATAAGCCCCTCTTTCAGTATATCTGATTTTAAAAACGTCCCTGGAATCTTTAACAATATGTGGTTCTCTTTCGTATACTGGTTTGAGCCAATTGTCAGAAACTTTCCCAAATGGAGTATTAGTGAAAGATATATACAAAATGGAAAAAAAAAAAACAACCGATCTTGTGGAAAACAGTACCAACATAGGAACCTTAACCAAAACACTTTGAAAAACTTAGAAAAAAATATTAACGTGTTGTGAAAACCTTTTTTTCCTAATATTGTATGTGTATAACCATTTTTCACTGCCCTTCCAGTTTGTTGTTGCTATACAGTTAGTTCCTTTCTGACAATTTGTCTTTTTTTGTTAACATTCTGTAATGCAATTGCAGTACAGCTTCTAGTGGTCTGTATGCTATAACTAGTAGCTGATAAAGCAATGATCACATTTCAGGTGCCACTGAAGTCTATTTTACCTCTTTTTACTATTATCAGACAGGCAACTACTAACTGTGCTTCTTTACGACTGCACCCAAGTCAGTCAATCACTTGACCTTGTACTAGTTATAGGCCTCCACGAGGATTATATTTGTCCTAATCAAATCCCTCTGAAAAAAACACATACTTTTCTGTAGTCTCACAGCAGGAAGGTTGTTGAGGCTAGTCACTCTGCGGATGGTCAGCAGGCATTTTTCTTTCTTTCTTTGGTCTTCCACATGATCACTTACAGTTGAAATAAATGTGGCATGGCTCTCACAGTTTTCAAAATGCTACTATTAAAAGTTTTAAATGTTTTCAATCAACAATTTCAGCCCGTTTTAATAATTTCATGTTCCTTGGGTGGATGCCTACACCATGGAACATGCAAAGACCTGTATAGTTTTTTACTTCATATAACACATTTGATTTTATTTTGTAATTGGAGATCCTTTGATTCATTTCCACTGTGAAGTTTGTTGATGCCTGGCATCTGTAAAAGTGCATGAGCAGACTTTTTTTGCTAATGTTACCATGCGTACAACAGCCTCATGGAGGTATTCCCTATATATGTTTGTGTGCTGAAGGTATTCCTATATATATATATATATATATATCTGTGTGCAGAAATGACCTGGGTGAGATGAATTGTGCTGGGACTGTTTCCTGACTCTCGTCCTGGGTGACATGAATTGTGCTGGGACTGTTTCCTGACTCTCGTCCTGGGTGAGATGAATTGTGCTGGGACTGTTTCCTGACTCTCGTCCTGGGTGAGATGAATTGTGCTGGGACTGTTTCCTGACTCTCGTCCTGGGTGACATGAATTGTGGTAGGACTGTTTCCTGACTCTTGTCCTTGGTGGCACTGCTTAGTATTTCACTGATGTTGTTTAACTTGCCATTATTATCTGCAAAGTGCTGTTCCACGAATTTATCATCACAATCATTATAGATTCACAGTTTATTTATAGAAACAAACACATTACCAGAAACCCTGTTATTCTGATAATTTTAAACTTTCTTATTAATGCAAAATCTAACTGTTTTGATGAATCAGTCATATATTGTGAAAATGTTCCTGATTTTTGGGTCTTTGTACCTCATTGTTTTGGGTTGATGCCCCTCATTTTTGAGCTAAGAAGATGAAAGCTAATTTGTCCCAGTAGTACTAACCAAAGGTGTGGCAGAGCAGATACCCTCCACTACCCACTTACTCCTATCCCAAAAAAAGAAAAGCAGTTCAAGTTTCTAGAAAGTGAAAGCGAATTGGGGGATTCGTAAAGGTTACCTACAAAGTGTACATTTTGTGTATGCTTTCTGAATTCAAAAACAGCCGTGCCACAATGCTTGTGCTGTCTATTCACTTGGAAAGTTTACACTAAGTGTACACTTTGTAGTAACCTTTATGAATGCACTTAATACTTCTTGCTTTTTCATAGTTTTTCTTTCTTGTGCCTGTAGTCCTGTACTTAAAGTTCTGACGTTTCTGATTTTTTCCATTCTAATCGTTATTCCTCTTTTCTTCTCTCTTTGTCTACTTTTCCCCTCTTCAGTTAACATAGGCAGTAGCACACACGTTATATTATGTAGTGCACATGGTACACATTGCAAATATTTCCACAAGACCAGTGATGCTGTGCACCGTAAGCCCAATGACCTATTGTCTTACAGTCCCTGTGCATGCAGTATTATCTGTAGCATTCAATGGCTTATTGATCTTTTAAAATGTCATTTTGTATTGTTTCAATCGAGTTTTACTTTTAGCAATTAAATTAAAATACTTATATTTTGTGTATTTTAATGTAATCTAACCTCCATCCATCCATCCATCCATAACCCCTTTTTCCCATTTTTGCACAAGGGGTCAGGATGTTACTTCAACAGTGACAGTCATCTAGAGCCAAGGTTTGCAGTACTAGGTGGCTAGCCTTGTTCAGCTAAATGTTGTGCACATGAACTTGTTTTAACTATGTAGACATTTTTAGGAACAAATCTGCATTGTCAGTTTAGAGACGTATCTGTCCAGCTGTTGTGTGCTTTTCTGTTATTCCATTTGCAAGTACTACCTTAAAGTTATTTTCATAAATTATGGTCTCTATGTGAGCTGCAGAAATTAAGTGCTATAATACAGGCAGTAGTGCCCCATTGATGGTATCATAAACATCTGGTCTCAATGAGTTTTGAGCATTTATTAACAATGGTAAAAATGTGTTTCCCATTTGGAGTAAACTGCTTGCTGTATTGAGTAATTGTTATTATTTATTTATTTTTTAAACTCTATGGAGCTTTGGCATGAAATTTCTGGGTGAGTCATGTTACAGATCACTCTCTCTGTGACACTCACAGTTAAATTTGCAAATACTGTTGTAGATTAATTTTGGGAAATTGTTTTTGGATCTGGTTTGCATAAATTGAGTGTCATGGTTCAAGTGCTGGTTAATGCTTAATATGCCCAAAACATGGACTCAAAATGTTACATTTTTGCCAGCTTCATGAGCAATTGTTTAGAATAATGTTTTAACGTACTTCTCATTTTCTCTCTGATTTTATTAACTTTCCAGTAGACTTATCGTATGACTCTTGCTTTGGTAATATAGCATATGGGGATGAAATGGCTATGGCAGTAAACTAATTGACACAGCTTGTTTCTCCAGTAAAACTTCATACCTGGGAAACAAAGCTGTTACTGTTGTCCAGTACTAATTTGTCTGTGGTTTGTTGGCCCTGAAATGTAAATGATGTTGCTGCTTTGGCTGGGTACTAGAGTACACTGTTTATGCTTGCTCTGCTGGGATTACTTTAAGTATTGTTGTAGTAACTATTACTCTGGCTACGGTAGTGTGTTACTTCTTTGTCTCCACTGAAAAGAGGCCTGTGACCTAGTGGGAGTAATGTAGTCAACAAAGTGCAAATAAAAAAATAGTATTTACTGCTTCATATGATATTATCAGTATTTTATCACTGGCCTGGATCTACAGAGCTAGGAGATAAGACAATAGCTACTAGATGGGTGCTTTTGTCCACATATCATACTTGGCTGAAATTCTTCAACCCAACTAAAGAAAGAAGTGTTTTGTATGCTAGGCTTTCAGTCACCTAAAGACCATGGAGAGAACCAAAAATAAAGTGATACTGGTGAGACACATGTTTAATGTGCAGAGGAACATTTCCAGAGGTTTGGGATGCGCTGTTTTTTTAACCTATCCCTCCACTTTGTTTTATTTATCTGTTAGTGAAGATTTAGGTCCCTAGTTCCAATACTGGTTGCAATCATTGGACTTTTGGAAAATTAGGAGATGCAGGATAATCTGATCTGTAATGACATAGTAACTGAGACAGAGACCTCCCCATAAAACTCTGTAAGATACTGAATACATGAACAGAGCTCACAAACCTTCTTGAAAACTTAGTGACTTGTGGCCCATGATCTTTCTTGGTTAGAAAACATTGGGGTCTTTATATATGCTTGATATATTGTTAAGATATGCCCCAAAAGTGACATTGTACTGGATGTTTGGCCTGATAAATGTTGAGTACAAATAAGTAATTACCTATTTGGATTTTGATGTTATTCCTTTGTCTGTCAGCTGGACTAAATAAAAGGATTTCTTGAGAATTATTGTCACTTGATGTCACATCATGGTCAAAAGTGATATAGATGTGAACTCAAGTACATCGGTCCTTAACTGCACTTTTTGTTTAGTAGAGGTATGTGGTCCAGACAGTAAGATGAGGGCAGGGGATTGTTAACCAAAAATGGTGAAAAGAAGACATCACAGCACCAAGCCCTGACAGACACTGCTGGGCACTTTCTAATGAGACACCTGCAACTCACTCTGTGTGGGTTTTGTCTTTCAGCCAGTTTGCTATCCATGTTACCACATATTTACCATTTTTTTTAAATCTTTAGCTTTTGTATGGTGTCAGCATGGGGAATAGTATATCATGCCTTGAAAAGGTCAGGATAAGCCACACACACTGCATACACAACCTCTATAACCCTTTTGAAGAGATTAATGGATTGAATTGACAGGATCTACACTTTTCAATGCCAAACTGTTGTCTGTCAAGTCTGGTAAGACTCTTGATTTCAAAATTTATGAGAACAAGTAGAATATGCTCCATGGCTTTGCAGATGAGCCTTGGCAGGCTAATAGGTCTGTAATGTCCTGTGTTGGCTGTAAGGTCACCCTTATGGAGGTGCATCACCACTGCTGTGCACCATTCATTAGGGACAAAACCAGAAGGTAAATGTAAGTTAAACAGTTTAAGGACTGTGAATGCAACAATATGTTTAACAATTAAGCAACCAGGTATATTATCACATACCATGGAGAATGTTTTTTGGTCTTGGTTTGAACTTACAGTGAATAATATTTATAGCTACATGATATGTAAGGGATTAAGATATTTTGGTGCTTTGAATAGGAGTGTCTGAGGTGGAATTGCCACTAAATTTGCTTGGAAGAATATTGGCAATAGCAGTTGTTTCAGAATGAGATGTCCTATTATAAATAAGTAAGTTCTGAGCAATGCCTGGTATTGCTTTCTAGGTTGGTAACAGTGTTACAGAGGGAGATTTAATTATGTTTGATGTCAAATGCTGGTCTACGTTCAAGGTATAGGTTAATAGGTTCATAGGTAAGTACTAGGCTATCTGCCGGAGGGCACCTATAAGCCTAGCCAGAATGTGTTGGCTTTCGCTGCCCCCTTAGGTTAGTTCCCTGTGCCTCAGTCCAGCAGAGCCATTAGTTCCCTGTGCCTCTGTCCAGCAGAGCCACTTCAGTGATCCCAGGGGTAAATGTTTTGTTTCCCATCCACTCATCAAGGTTTCTCTTGAAGAGTGTTAGTGAGGGGCTCTGCCTAATGTAGATTGGAATCCTGTTCCAAAGCATGGGGAGGAGAGGAATCTATCCCTCCAGCATGTCCTATTTATTGTTGTGGTGACGCTTAGATCCCTAAAGTGTGTGGCTCTTGGGGATTTGTTTTTTTTTTTTAGGTGGAGCATATCTATCAATTCTGGGTTGGACATGGCCTTGTATGTCAGGCAGAGATCACCTCTGAGTAAGCGGTATGCAACCGAGTACAGATGGAGTTTTTTCATTCGGGCTGCATAGGGCATATCTTTGAGGCCAGTAATCCTATTGGTGAGGTACTTCTCTGGTCTTTCCAGCTGTTGCAGGTGTCTTGTAAGGTACATCCCAAATGGGGCATTGTACTCTATAATGGGTGTGATGAGTGATGAGTAGAGGGGCACAATAACCTCTTTTGTTCTAGATGTGAACCTTTTTGTGATTAGGTGGCCACATAGAAGGATGTTCTAACCCCTTTGGCAATGTGATTATCAAAGGTGAGATTACTATCTACTTGGGTCCCCAGATCCCTTATTACGTCTTCTGTATTTAGGGGACTACCACCTATGTGGTAGTTTGTGGGTACTTTGTTTTTTTCAACGGGGATGACTATGCACTTTTTGGCATTTAGCTTGAGGCCATGATTTTGATACCAGGTATCCGTCTCAGTGAAACCATTTTGGAGGATGTCTGTGTCAGCCGGAGAATCAATTATAGCCCCTAGTTTGCAGTCGTCTGTGAACTTGGTCAGCCATAGTCCTCCTGTGCTTGCCTGTACCTCTGAGAAGTATATGCCAAACAGAAGGGGTCCTAGGACTGAGCCCTGGGGAATGCCACTTGTAACTGGTTTAGAATCAGACATAGAGCCTGCAACTCTCACTGTGTGGGTTCTATCCGTCAGCCAATTGGCAACCCATCTCATGATGTAGGGGTTTATATTCAGGCTGGTGAGCTTGTCTATAATACCAGAATGGGGAATGGTGTTGAATGGTGTCGAAGGCCTTAGCGAGGTCTAGGTAGGCTGTGTGTACCACCTTTCCCTCATCTATAGCCTTGGTAACTGTCTCAAAGAAGTCCACCAGGTTTAGGAGGCAGGATCTGTCCTTAACGCCAAACTGGGAAGGGTCCAGTGTTTGGAGGTTCCCAATGTCTCTGTTAATGAGTTCCATGATGATGCGCTCCCTAGCCTTGCAGACCAAGCTAGTCAGGCTTGTAGGGCGATAGTTTCCAGAGTCTGTTGTGGCTCCACCTTTGTGGAGCAGAACAACCAGTGCTGTGCGCCACTCTATGGGTATGTAGCCTGTGGAGAGGCTGAGTTTGAACAGTGTGTTTAAGTGAGGGGTTGGTTCGTCTTTGAGCTCATGTAGGACACAGCCTGGGACACCGTCTGGTCCCATTGATGCTGTGTTTTTTGGCTTTGGAGAGGGCCATTTTAACCTGAGTGTCTGTGATTTCAGGGACTCTACATTCTTCTGGTATGGTTATTGGCCCTTTTGAGGGTGAAGTTTGCACTGAACCTGTCTGCCAGGATGTTGGCGATATCAGTCGGTTCAGTGCATTTTATGCCATTCTGCACTAACTCCAAGCAGATCTGAGCATTACTACTTAGATTCTTGACATAGCTAAAGAATGCCTTGTGGTTATCTTTGGAGTCCTTGGCAAATTTTCTTTCAAAGCTCGCCTTGGATGATTTTATGAAGGATCGTAGTTTCTTGCTGATACTGATCAGGGATGTCTTCCCTTCTTGGGATTTTACTCTTTTTTCTGTACTAGTTTCCTCCTTCTATTGTATAACTTGTTTATGGCAGGAGTCCACCAGACTGGTTTCCTTTTCTTGGAGGAGTGAGTCTTGGTATTGCTTGGGATGGCACGATCCATGCATTCTTGTAGCTGCCTGTAGAATGCATTAGTAAAGGATTTTGCAGCTTGGACAGTGTTATCCTTCAGCATAGGGGCTTTGAAAATTTCCACGTCGGTCTTAAGTAACGTGAAGTTTGCTTTTGAAAAGTTTTTCACAGTGGCTTTCTTGTCTGGGGGTGGGGGCGGAATATGGATATCCAAACTGATTTGTTTATGGTCAGATCTAACCAGTGAGGGGTTGACCTCTGGTGTGGAACACCGGTTGCTCATGTTGGTGATGACCAGGTCCAATATGTTGTCACCTCTGGTGGGAGTGTTGACCAGTTGAACCAGGGCGTTTGAGTTTATAAATTCTAGGAAAAGTTGAGCAAGGGAGTTAGTACTTAAGTAGTTCTCCCAGTTAATGTTTGGGTAATTGAAATCACCCAATATTAGGGTGTTTGGTAGGACCTTTGTTTCCCAGTGTTTCCAGGAACGCGGAATGGGGGTCCTGGGACATGGTGGGTGATCTGTAGCAAGCTACAATTTGAACTGCAGTTTTGCCTATTGTTAGTTGCACGTGGATGATCTCTGAAGCATCCTGCTGTGCCACTAACCTGGAGGTGTGGGTATCCTTGATTAATATGGATATGCCCCCACCTTTTGTATTTTGGTTTGGGTTCTGTGGCCGAAATGTATGGTATGAGTTGTAGCCTGGTAGTGCCGTTGTGCTCTCTGGAGCCTTAAACCAGGTTTCTGTTACTGCACATATATCGAATTTCTCCATACTGAGGAGTGTCTCGAGTGCGTGCATTTTGAGGTTTAGACTTCTGGAATTGAGTAGCATTAACCTCAGTTTTTTGTTACTTGTGCTATTTACTGCGGTGGGTTTGTCTTTTGAGCCTTGCCTAAAAAAGGCACTGTGGGGGTGGCAAGAGCCTTGGCAAGTATTCGAAAGCCTAAGGGTGACAGGTGCAAGCCATCTCTAGTGACGCAGCGTGGCTTGTCGAGCATGTCATCCCAGGCAGATAGGCACTGGATCCACTTTGAATGACACCAGAAACTTAGCCAATTGTTGAAATGGAGAATTTTTTCTTTATACCGTGGTATCATTCTTGGCGAGGGCAGGATGCTACTCAGGGTCAGGGTCATACCGGCCTGGGCTACGTGATCAGAGAGCTCTTCCATGTCTCTCTTCATGTAGTACAGGGAGGTACAGCTCAGGTAATTTACACCAACATGGATAATGACAGAGTCGTATTTGTACTTGTTCTGGAGTGACCTGAGTGTTTGTGTTATGTGGCGGATCCTGGCACCCAACAGGTAGCTAACAGTAACCTTCTCCTTATTCAGCCTAGTGAGTGGGACGTCAGTGTGCCTGACTATAGAGTCACCTATTACTAGTATGTTGGGTATGTTATTTTGCCTTAAGGGCTGTGATTGCATGGCACACTGGTTTTGTGACGTATGTGTTTCATGGTTTGTGTTGGGGGGTGGAGGTTGCTTGGATGTTTGCTTTGGAGGTCTCTGTTGATTTTGCAGAATTTTATTTAGAGCCTCCGAGTATGTTTCCATGTATTTATGTGTGTTTTTTGCCGGGGCTGGTTTAATGGGTCTGTGTAAGACAGGTGGTGTGATGCAAGTATTTCCCTTCTCCTCTTGACTGTCTGATCCAGTCTTGAGTTGAGGGAGCTTAGCCTCTAGTTTGGCTGTATAACTGCATCTCTCGCATGTATTAGTGTTTGGTGGTAGGAGGAGGGGGTTGTCTGTGTACATGAGACAGTTGTAACATTGCCTCAAAATGCCCAGATTCACCAGTTGGACTGGAGAGTACATCTGAAACTGCCCTTTGGACATGCCTGGATAGGTATAGTGAACTGTTTTACTGCATGGCTGATAAGGTCGAATAGAGAGCATTGTCCTACTGTACAGTACAGGAGGGTCTAGTGCTAGGGTCTATAAGTGCTTGCTATAAGGTTTGAGCAAGTGCCGGGCTGAGAAATGAATGGCTTGAGTGCTTAAGTTGAAAGTTTGTCTAGTTCCAAGGGAGAAATTGAAGAGGAGACTTTGTGGAGCCGGGAATAGTTTTACCCTAGCTAACCGGTGCTGCCCGGCACGCAAAACCGGGCAAAAATGGTATTTATAGCAGGGAAATGAAAGAGATAGAAATTAGCCCAAAATGGCCAATAAACTACTAATTTCTGGGCTGAAACCACTCCTCCAGGGACAGATAGGCTGCTCTAAGCTCCCCTCTCTCACAGGTGAACAGAGAAACTTCCTTCTATCCAAGTAAGGTATGGGCAAACACAGAGATTTGTAACACAGCCCTGAATTCAGCACTAACTTGAAAACTGGACTATACTAGCTTAGAAAGGCGGGATACAAGTACATATATATATATATATATATATATATATATTTTTTTTTTCCAGAAAATAAAGCAGATACACTCAAACAGTTTAAAAGCACAGAAAAGGATACTTATTGTTATATATTGCAGATCAGAGTTGTAGTCAATACCCCCAGTAATAAAGTAGGAAGACGCACAAATACAGTAAAAGCAGATGAATAAATTGCAATTTCTTATATATATATATATATATATATATATATATATATATATATATATATATATATTTATATATAAAAAACAATAGAAAACGAACAAACTGGTTTAAACACGTTACCAAATTAACCAGACTGATTTAAACAAGTTACCAAATTAACCAGAAAAAAATTAAAAACTGAGTCCTGTTCCAGCAGTCTTCAATCAGACAAGTTCTAACTGCACACCCCTGTTTACTAGGGTGCAAGGAAACCTTTTCCAAAAAAAGATGGCCTGGATCAGTGCTCAAGTTATACAAACAAAGCTAGATTCAGCAGGCCTGAATCTGGTATATGCTACAGCAACAAGGTGCACCAATTTCAAAAAGAACCAGTTCAAATAACAGTCACAATAAGCCTGTGACCAGAAATTCTCAGCTCAGAAGGGCAGAATCCAGCCTCTCCTCCCACAAGAGTGCAGACCACAAACTTTCTTAATGTAGAATAACTGGCCTGAAGCCCGAGTGCTTAAGGCAGAACTAATGCACTTTTAGAATAGCAGACATTGGGCCTTCAATCAGCAATTCCCAGCTTAGAAGGATGTAAGCTACCTGTCCTGCCACAACAGTGCAGACCACAAAACTACTTAATGTGAAACAGCCTGTATGAAGCCCAAGTGCTTAAACCAAAAGATTTAGAATAACAGTTACAATTTAATCAGGCTACGATTAAGCAGTAATAAATGCAGCAGAATAAATAAGATTGAGTACTTTTAAGAAAAGCAAAATAAAGTAGGAGGAAACACAAATACAGTAAAAGCAAATTAAAAAAGTGCAAAAGTGAGTCTCACAAGGGATAATTGGCTAAGCTTAAAATGGCTCGCAAGGGCAGTTAGCTTAGTACTAATCCTATGACTATGAGTATGACTACGACTATAACATTTTTTTTTTTCTTAGTGCAAGAAGAGAGGAAGGAAGAACCTATGTGGGCTTTGTGGGCTGGCCTTCTCAAATCTTCTCTCTGTATTAAGTAGAGTGAACACTAGACTCAGAATATGATCTAACTGTACTCAGTTAAGTGAGCAAATGAGATGGACCCAGGAGGAGTGTTCTAATACAAACTTACAGGAGTGGCGGGCAATTCCAGAGCCACCAACACTAATACCAACACAAGAACAGGGAGGGAGAGTGGGAGGGTGGGGAACTAACTGCAGAGAGCACACTGTTCAGAAACACACATTTAGGAAACAGAAAAAGATGAAAATACAGTACTTTTAAAACTGCAAGTTTGTACTTAACAAAAGACTAAAATTAACTACCACAAGTTTCACTTAGCTTCAGCTTGTAATGCAGATATTTGTAGCCAAGCAAGTCTCTCAAGAGTTGAGCATAAAATGATGCAAGTCCCACATGAAATATCTGGATATGTCAATATAATTTGTTCTTGTATCTTATGATCTCAGGTATTTTTCCCTCATATATTTTAGCAGCCTATGTAACATGTTATACTTATGCCTATCTTTGTTTATCCTGTTGAATATTATTCCATAATATATAAATTACCCAGAATGTAAACACTACTGTACTATTATTTCATCTCCTATTCTCATGCAGTGTAACAACTGTGCTGAATGTTTATTACTTTACTATGTAGAGATTTTCTTACTTTATTAAAAGCAATGATTTAACTATATGCATGTGGAGCTTTTCTTCCTGGACCTCCACTAAAAATGGGTACTTTTATATTCCAGTCAGATTTTCCTGGTAAACAAATGCAAAATACATGTGTGGATACTTACAGTAGACTGACATCTGGCTATATCCAACTCACATGTCCTCTCTCCTTACTTTTTTGTGCTGGTAAGCTATATATATAGCTTTGTGGGACTGGCAGTTGTAGTTTCTAGTTATTATGAGGATGAATTGGTGTTGTATAGCCACCCATGAGCTTAATGTGTAGCTGTACATTCAGGGTCAGCATGCATGCACATCACCTGTTGGTGTTATTTATTGAACTTTAAGTTAACATATATGTGCAGTGGTGTAGACACTTCAGCTGTAACCCAGTCCACTATTGCAAAACCACTGAACTTTCAAAGCAGAGTAAAGTAGAAACATGCAATGAAACATCAGTGTCAAGTAAACTTTAAAACACTTAAATAGTATCCAGATCAGTGTCATGCAGAAATGATGACTCAGTATGAAAGAAGTATGTAGCATTACTCAAATGGCTTGCTGTTACTTGTAGTATTTTGCATCGCAGCATACTTTGAATCCAAATAACAACTTGGTGCTTTGCAAGGACTATCTGAGGTGGGCATTATTACATTTTGTTAGAGCAGTAGTTCTCTTTGGGCACCAACATGGCTTTCTCTATTGGTGATGTCATATGTGATTAGTGAGGGAGACTATCATTGCAGTTTGAGGTCACTTGTCTTACTGATTCAGTGCAAGCCAGCATGGTACAAGAAATGGAAAATCTGGTGGCCCAAAACCATAACCCCTCATGTATATAGTACACAGCAAAGTGACAACTGAGTTTATCCTATTTAAAAGCTACTAGAGCTGTCTGTATAGCAGCTATAAGGCCCTTTGTTAGACATGCTAGCCTGCATGATGTCAGGCACTCTAACTGGAAGCTACTGTCCACAGGTGATGTGATTACTTATAGTATTATAAGTAACTCTCTTCATTAAAGAATCACTATCTGCACCAGGCAATTTATTGCATCACTTTCCAGTTATGATTACTTTGGAAAAGAAATATTGCTAGGGTATTGTAAAGGGAGCAGGGATGCAAAACCTGTTGTGTACCCAGAGGGGTTATTAACAGCTGTGGTCCTCTGTAGCTGTTGTATCACTATTTTGCAGAGAGGTGGTAAAAGCACCATGGCTCACCATTATATTTTGAGAGTGTGTGCGTGTCTGTATTTTGTGCAAATGGTGTAATGGAGAATGATGGAGCAAAGCTGGACTGACACCCATAGTGTTGGGGGAGCTCCTTATATCAGTACAGTAGACTTGTTGCAACAATTGTTTAGTGCCCAGGGATATCATCATTAATAGCCGTGGTCCCATGTAGCTGTTGCATCATTGCTTTGTGAAAAGGGATCAAAACTCCATGGTTCACTGGCGCGCGCGTGTGTGTGTGTGTGTGTGTGTGTGTGTGTGTGTGTGTGTGTATGTGTGTGTGTGTGTGTGTATATGTGTGTGTGTGTATATGTGTGTGTGTGTATATGTGTGTGTGTGTGTGTGTGTGTGTGTGTGTGTGTGTGTGTGCTGTTTGGATGGTGAAGCAGAGTGTGTGTGTGTGATTTTTGTGAATGATGAAAAGTGATTCAGAGCTGCACTTACACCTATTTCATGCACTGGTGGTGTAGATTCTGACGTGAGTGGTATGTGCTTGAAGCAGAAACGGTGTTTCCTGAACTGAGATCCTCAGCCACTGTATTATCCCAAAGTAGCTGGAGCACTGTTTTCCTGATAGGTGAGAAAAGGAGTATGATCATACCTTTCAAGTGTCTGGGATTTTCAAGAATGTCAACATTTTTGCCTCACTGAAGACTGACGTTTGAGTTTCAGACTTCCATGTTCTGCAGAAAATGAATGTTAATGTTAGGACCATTATTCTAGCAATTGTCTTAGCTTATAAGAGTGATACTTAAATTATCTAACCGAATTTGGACCTTAGTCCACCCAATATGTTTTGCTTTGTCCAGAATTCTTGCACTACAAGGTTGAGAAGTATGACTATGGCTCACAGGTACATTGTGTGTCTGTCTGTGTGGGGATAGTACAAAGCGGCCTACTTTATTTACGCGAAAGCTTAAAACAGTGAATGCATATGCATCGAACCATATGCATTGAAAGTGCGAACCATCGAAAATTGTAAATGGAAATTTTTGTAGGTGGAGATTTCCATTTACTTCAATGCAGTGCGATCTCGGAGTTGGTATATTTAAGTAGCGGGGGTGTGGGGGGTGCAGGGGTGATTGCCCCCCCTGCCTACAGCTGTTACATGTTATGTTTGTTTTGTAGTTCCGTATTTATTGTGTTTCGATGGTTTCTCAGTTCGATGCATATGTTTCGATGGATATGCATTCGCTGTTTTAAGCTTTCACATAAATAAAGTAGACCCGTACAAAGACATGGTATTTTGGGATTATAGTAAGTGATGGTCCATTGATGTAACTTGAGGGGCTTGGTTTTCCCTCCGGGCATAGCAGTTGTGGTAGTAAATAGGTGCATGATGGCTCAGTCTTGGGTGATATATTATAGCGTGTGTGTGTGTGTGTGTGTGTGTGTGTGTGTGTGTGTGTGTGTGTGTGTGTGTGTGTGTGTGTGTGTGTGTATGTGTGTGTATGTGTATGTGTGTGTTTATGTGTTTGTGTGTGTGCTGTGGAAGAGAGCTAGGGGATACCTATCAGCAGTGTGTCATTACTGCTACAGCTGTGTGTGGCTACAATTTTACAGTAAGATCTGCATTGGTTCATAGTAACCATTGCCACAATTTTTTTCTTTGTTTGGAAATAGATTGTCAGAGCTACATGGTTCACTGAAACTATTTTGCATGGCATCAGTCAATGAGTGTGCATATGTTTGCCTGATTTGCTGCTTGTACTAGACATATGTTGAGTGGCTATGGTGTCTGAGTTACAAGAAGTAACCAATAGCACTAAGTAGGAGATGCTGACCACTGTAGAATAAGTGTAGTACTTCTGGGGGGGACTGTTAATAGAACTGTAACAGGCTACTCCAAAATTGCTACTTTCTGAGCTGCAAATTGTTTCCAAATGATTGTGGTGTAAAACCTGTTAGCTGACATAGTCTAATTCTGGCTTCTGAAGAAAATGTGATAGCTTGAGATAACAGTAAATAGAAAAGATTGTTGTAGCACCTTACATTGGAAAACACCATTGATATTGAGCCTAAAAATATGTGCACTCTTAGGGACAGTAATAGTAGGCATTGCATTGCACTTAAGGAAGATTACATTAAGTAACATAAAAAAAGTATAATCTAAAAAGCTCTGAATATGTGCACATTAAAGTAGTGGTAATAAAATGTACAAGGTGACGTTATTGGCCTGCCTGAGAGGTAACATGGTTGAGAACAGCATTGCTGTGTAAAGTTACAATTCAAATAAGATTTGGTTCATGGTGTGACAGCCCCACTCTGGGCCAATAATCAAGGAGCCTGAATCTTCACCACTGACACTGGAGAGGGACGTTCACTTGGAACAAAAATGGATATACTCAGTATTTCCAGATGCAAAACTCTTTTCATCAAGTCACAATTTCCCTTAAGAGCACACAGAGAACACAGTCAGCCCAAGGCCAGGTTTCTTTCTCTGTCTCTCCCCAGGTCTCCAAAATGGCTTCCCACTGGCACAGCTGTAGGGTTAAGTCCTCAGTCGAGTGTCCAAGCCAAGTCCTCTAGCACCCTCTCTGTGACACAAGTGCTTCGTATCCCTGCTCCAAGTAGCTGGCACATACACACACACATTCTTTGAGATTTAATTTTCACACACACACACACACACACACACACACACACACACACACACACACACACACACACGCACACGGGAAAGGCTGGCACAGAATACCCACTCTACCAACTTTGCCCAGACTATAAGGTAGATTCACTGCCACCAGCCACTTACTATAAGGCTCTTAAAAGGGTATCCAATTATACTGAGTGAAATTAATATTGATGCAATTGGTAATGTTGACTAAGCAGCCAGGCTTTTAGGAGTGGCCACACTTATCAATAATAAATATATGCAAATACTCTCAAAGCTTATATTTCTAAAAGGACCATCCACAATGAAAAGTTTAAATATATGTAATAATAAATAATAAAAGAACAAGAAAATACTAAATATCTATTTACAGTAAATACCAGAGTTTCAACCACAGGAAATATTAAAATAACACAGTTGAATAGATTCACACAGTTACAGAAAAACAGTACTTAACTAGTTTCTCTATATGTTCCTGACTATTCTAAAGCATTACTACTCCCTGGTTCATTTACTAGAGTAAGGCAAGATGAAGTAGTCAAGGGATCCTTCTGTGTCAGGTTCCAAGAAACAGGCTGCCGAGTCTGACTGACAGACCTCTCAATATAATATCTAAATACTATTTCTCATATAGCTTACAGAATGCCATTGTATCTGGTTATCTGACTGAATTTCCCACACTATCACCAACACTAGAAGCTGCCAGGATTTTAGCACCTATGTGTTACCATATAAACAGATAAAGCTTCCGTCAGTTCTGCTGCAGCTCCTGAAAGTTATAAAACAATTTCAAACCTCCACCCTTTCAGAGTAGCAACTAGTTCACCCCAGTGACAATGCAGGAGGCTTCCTAGTACATACTTTTTGTCACTGGCTGCATTCAAAACTGTAAGATAACAACTTTATGGCCTAGACTCAG
Source organism: Protopterus annectens (assembly GCF_019279795.1). Classification (NCBI taxonomy): domain Eukaryota; kingdom Metazoa; phylum Chordata; order Ceratodontiformes; family Protopteridae; genus Protopterus; species Protopterus annectens. Next base: position 226,184,287 of record NC_056741.1, read on the forward strand.
TATTTCTCAAAGTCGGGTGGATTGGAATTAACCTCTTCTCTTCTAGTATCTTCTGTTGCGATATACATTTAAACAATTACAATTGTGCATATACATTTCTTTTCTTTCCAACAGGGCACACTGTTGATATATTTTAACACAAGCAACTTTACAAATACATTTTTCAACACAAGCATCTGTACAAATCAGTTTGATTTACAAATGACATATAATTATTTACAAAATTCCAGCTAGCTGTGGTGGTGGATCAACTTCAGAAGACTGACTAACCAAAAGACTGAATCCCAAAAGACTGAAAATTCAAAATACTGAACACATTTTTAATGCAGGGGGCAAGCCCCCCTGCACCTCTCATGTAGAGGGGCTGTACTCCCATACTCCCTGCTAACTATATATACCAACTCCAAGACCACACTGTACTGGAGAAGAGGTCAATTCCATCATTCAGTATTTTGAATTTTCAGTCTTTTGGGATTCGGTCTTTTGTATTTTCAGTCTTCTGAAGTAAACTTGTGTTACACATCCACAGCCCTACTTCTCCTGGCATAACTGGCAATACCTCACATTATCACACATGGTAGCATATCAGCTTTTAAGCATGTCCAGATCTGAAAGGAGCCAATATGAATTGTAATTTGTGTATGTGCAAGGGCACAGTTTCAGGAGTGGAAACCTAAACTTTGAGGATTGGTATAAGTATTTTCGGTTGTTATTTACTCTAAAAATGCTATTCATATCATAGGAGTAAGGACAGACATGATGGAACACTTTTACTGGTGCACCAGGCAGACAGTTCTGTCGGTTTTCTATTGTTATGCATAGGTGAACCTTATGTTGCAGAAAATATGATACTCTCACTAGCAGAGGGAAGGAATATGGGAGGAGTAGCTTGGGAAGGAACTGAAGCACACAAAAGTTGAATGTCAGAAAAAAGTCTGTAACCGCAGCAATGAGCTAGTAGTTCTGGAAGCTTTTTGCACAGAATGTGTAACACATCAGTAAGAAACGCATTATAATAGAGGCATTGTCGCACTGTACAACAGTAAATGTAACTTGTGCTGAGGACTCTCTCAAAGTTACTTCTACTTCTCAGTTTTCCATTCTATATTAATGTAATTGTGATGTGACAATCCAGCCATGGACACTGTAATTTCATCAACTGTGCACTAACAGTGCATTATGGCCAAGGTTTAACTTTAGAAGAAAACAAACTCTCATAAGGATGTCTGCCTCAGGAGGGCATTCAGTAACAAACAGAATAAAATTAGTTATGACTATATCCTTCAGTGCATAGATGTTTGCAATGTGTAGAAAGTCTAGAAAACATAAAAAATATGTTTTTTTATTATTATTTTTCCCATAGTGGCTCTTTAAGTGAATCTTCTCTTTACATTATCTGGCCAAACTATCTGACATTTAGTTTACTATCATACCTTCCAGTAAATAGTCTGGATTTATTTGCTTAAGTATTTACCAGTTTGATCTTCTTGTAGTCTGTGGAGTTCTCAAAGGATTTCTGAAGTACCACAGTTCAAAAGCATCATTTTTCCAGGACCCAGTGTTTCTTATATTATAGTCCAACTTTCACAGTCAGGTTACTGCTGAAAAAAACATAGCTTTGACTATATGGTCCTTTGTTAATGACATAAAGCCTTTACTCCTTAACATCTTATACCTCTCAACTGTACAGATTTTCGCAGAATATCCAGATTTTGGCCTCATATTTCTGGTCTGTTTTTCATAAAATTGTGTTTTTTCTGGTAGATTACTGGCAAATTATTAAATAATGATGTTAGATAATGACAGACATTTGAGTTTCAGAATTCATATCCTTCAGAAAATTCATGCTAATGCAAAACCCATTATTCTATCAACTTTCTAGGTTTGTAAAAGCAATATTTAAAAATTGTTGCTAGTATTTCTGGGCCTTTGTCCCACTTTCATATATGACTTTGTCTAGATTTCTTGCTCTAAGAGGTTGAGAGGTATGATCTAGATTTGCTGCAGCTTTCCCTCCAAAAAGAGCATCACTGGTATTTCAAGATCATTTAAAAGAGAATCGGATGGTATGGGTCAAGCATTCAATATTTGCAATGCCACTTAACAAATGAAGAAAGTAGAAAAGTAGAAGTTGCAGCTTTCTTTCACCCATCTGAAATTATATGACTACAATTCAGCTATAATCTGCAAGTGCTTGACAGATGTCAGGATAAAGTGCATTGACATGCTTCAGACAAAGTCCACAATGAAAGTTTCTGCTATGCTTAAGTTAAGTGACACTGCTAAAACTGAAAAGTGTTCATCTCAGCAATCACCATGTTGCTTAAAGCATAGCTATTGGCATGAAAAGAAGCCATGTCCTGCACTCACCAGAGAATTTAGTAAAAGTAAACAGTCTAAACATTTTTCAAGGGCCTGCATGTCAAGTAAAAAAGGACCGATGTTTTGCAGGTGGTTGATGCAAATAAAGCTGTTGAATTTGTAGTTGCTGACTTCAACAATTCTGACTGATCCATATGTGGTAAAATATATTTGACAGTGAATCCACTTGCTACCAGTGTTGCAACCTGTTTGCTATTTCTTGCGAGTATAAAACAAAAGTATTTTCTACTGTTCCGAGCGGAGTCCATAGCAACTGAATATTTTGGGACAGCCTTCTTGTCAATAATTGGGTACGTTGAAATTAATTCTCCTTGTGCAGGTAGAAGTACAAAACATCATGGGTCACAATGCAGTCTGTCAAGATGATTCACAAATTTGCAGAGGCCGGATTTTCACTGCAGAGGCTGGATTTTAACATTTGTGATGTCAGTGATTAGTACAATTAATCTGATAAATGTGTGAGGAAGAAGATTTTCAGAGTCGTGCAGTCTATTATTCACAGGAAGCAAAATGCGGTCTGCAGTGATCTGGTTCAGAAAATGCCAACAAAGATACATGAGTTCAAATATTTAATATGATATTTCAGGACAATATGATATTTTTTTTTCACTGGACTAAATAATTTACCAAAGAGCATTACCTATTAGCATGACATAGAATTGCAAATGATTAAAAGATGGCCGGATGGAGAGATGAAAAGAAACAAGAGCCATTACCAGTTGAAGTATACTATGTTTTCTGAAAATATAAGAAATGTGTTGAAATCCAACAGAGAGCATATCAGATCAGCCAAATAACCAAATATTTAAGGAATCCATGAAGCACGCTTGAACTCTTCAGCTGCAAAGAAAAGTCATATAACATATATTTTGGTAGGGTATGTCTCAGCAAATAGAACATGCAGCAAAAAAATATATATATATATTATATAATATATATATATATATATATATATATATATATATATATATATATATATCAAAACTAAGAGATACAGCTCCACAGTCAGTACGCTGATGACTGCCATTCTCATAGCTAATAATAATGTTCCTCCTGACATTGGAAATGTGCTAACTTTTGTTATTCCTATTTTCCATGTTCTACATAAGCAATTAAATATGCAGTAATGGTTTCTGGTTTTCGTAGACTAACCTCTTTTATTAATTGTAAGTAAAGATATATCATATTCTATATGGAACCACAACTATAGGAATATAGCACACTGCTGGGGGAATTCAGTGCAATCTATTAAAATGATTTGGATATCATCCGCCTTCTCTGTCTGCCTTACGGAATGAGATTGGGCTAACACACTAATTGTTTTAGTCATAGACAGAGAAGAATAAGAACAGACTAGCTTATACTTTACAGGTTGAAACAGGTGAATATTTATATTCATGTTTATGAAATTCAAACTCAAAACAAAGTATAACTGGAGAAGCTGAAAAGAATTTTAAAAGTGCCCTGAATAAAATGAAAAAGAGAGAGAGATAAGAAGGATCTAGAAGAATATGTCAGTGGAATTAACTTTCAGATGAAATTAAACATATTCTGGAATATAATGAATAATTATTAAGCAAACACTTTTCCCTACGTGTCATGTAAGAATAAGAGAAAAAGGCTGAAGTAATGACTTCACCCGTTTACCTGTATTAGACAGATGTGGAATGGATTGCCTTATAAGTCATCAATGCCCATTTAATTAAGTATTATTTTCCCATTCCTTTTTCCATGATTTTATTTTTCCGAAACACGTGTCCTATCCCCATTGCTATGACTTCAAGACTTCAGTTTATGCACTGCTGTGTTTACCTTTGCTGAGTGTTTCTCTCTTCTATAGGGTTGTATGAACATGGAGTATTTAAGCAAGGTGTATGTGTAGGGAGTAAAACACTTGGTTTTAGAGTAGCTGCATTTTCCATCAGACGTGGTCAAACATTTCCCCTTTCAGGGAGTTGGGAGTCAGTGATTATAGGGGACTTCTGTAATGTATGCATCTGCCCACATTTCTGATGTCATACTTTTTATAGCTATCATGACTAATTTGTTTATTTTTTTCCTCTTCTAGGAGTTGAAACCATTGCTGTATATGAGGAAGTTCTTAGACAAGTAAAATACCACATCAGACGTGGAGCGGCTCTATATGAGAGAAAATTCCGTCTTTCATGTACAGAGATGAATGGAAGATATGCAAGCAATGAACTCACTGTCGAGGTAGAGCTAACATTAATTTTATAAACAGGATAAACGTTAATAACTGATTTCTGTAAAAGGTCATAAGAAATGCACTTTGACATACAGTAAACTCTCAGTTAACCGGAACTCAAGCACCCAGCACTCTCAAGCAACCAGCAAAAAAAAAAATATTGAAGAAATACAGTACAATATTCATGTGTTGCACTTTATGTCCCCACACCGAAACATACCTTACATTTTTAGTTTTAGAATAAATTCACCTCTCTCCCCAACCTGAGAACAAGTCAAACTAAACAAATAGTATAGGATACAGTATTAGTCAGGCCTATTTTTAATAGTAACTCTCAAGCAACCAGAAACTACAGGTATCCAGTATCCACCAATCTCCAAGGATGCTGGTTACCTGAGAGTTTACTGTAGTGATTTATCATTTTCTTAACTTGCACTTTATTCTTTACTTTGCACTTATTAGCTAGATTAAGTCTAGTTTAAGCCATGCACATTACTGTTACAGATTGTAGACTTCTTTTTCTACATAAAATATTACTTCTTTCTTTTTCTCTATAAGAATGCATGTGGGAATCATAGCTCCCAACCATATGAATTTTGGGGTCCAAATAATGGGATGCCACAATTCCCAAATTTCCCAACTTTTTAGTTTGTTTTTTTTCTCGGCTGTTTGAGCTGACATCATCATGTGCGTGATGACATCAGCTCCGTGAAATAGCCTGCCAGCCTGTCAGAATTGAGCTCAAGAGCTCACGTACATGCATTTCTGGCCAAAACTGCAGAGACTGCAATGGAAACAGAACTGTAGAAGAATAGTGGTGCTCCAGCTAATGGAATGGATGCGGATGTTGGGACTGCAGAGGTATTTTGCACTGAGACTGTTTTAATCATAGCAGCCATTATTATGCTGAGAGCTTTTGCAGCCATTATTACGCTGAGATCCTTTGGTGTGTGTGCAGCCGTTATTATGCTGGGAGCCTTTGGTGTGTGTAAAGCCGTTATTATGCTGAGAGCCTTTTGCCAAAACTGCAGAGACTGCAATGAGACCAGAAAGCTAATGGAATGATTAACTTGTGGATGTTGGGAATGCAGAGGTATTTTGCACAGAGACTGTTTATTCATAGCAGCTGTGTTAGTTATTCCATTCACTGCTGCTGGTGCATTTATTTACTGATTTACTTTCTGAGCTAGACAGCATTTCAGATGTTCTAGTTCACAGCATTCACTGTTCTTTCTGGCCAGCCAGCAGCAGTAGCAGTAGAAATAGTGTGTGAACTGTGCTGCTCCAGGTAAGGACAACTTAGTAAAATAAAAAATTAAAAACGCAACTCAGAGAGCTGCTCAGTCAATGTGAACGGTTCTTTTCAAGGACCGCTCAATGAACATTTCTTTTATTTCATAAGTACAGGGTCTGCACTGTATTATTTGGTTCTTAGTTGAATTACACAATCCACACTGCATTATTTGGTTCTTAGTAGCTGAATTACAAGGAGTGTGTGCATCAATGTGAACAGTTCTTCTCTTCTGCATGATATTACTATGCTAGCCGAGTTGCTGCACATTATCATGCTACATTTATTTATGCTGCTGGCCGAGTTTGCATGTCCACGGCAGTTGCTGCATGTTATGCTTATGTCCGAGAATTTGCTCACTTATTTATGATGGGTTTGCTTATCTGTCTGGTGCTGCTGCATGATATATTACATTTATTTATGCTGGCCAAGATGTATGGTGGTAATGCTGATATTTACTGGCCAAGTTTCCTTGCGGCTGGCTTTATTTAATTGTATGTGTTTGCTCAGTTATTTATATGGTGGCTTTTGGGTTTATTTAATTGTGTGGTTCCTTGCTTTTATGTGTGTGTGTGTGTGTGTGTGTGTGTGTGTGTGTGTGTGTGTGTGTGTGTGTGTGTGTGTGTGTAAACTTGCCATAAAAGTGTTGAAGTGGACCAGGGCACAAATTTCTTCCTACAGACTCAGAACCCCTTTGACTATAAATCTTACAATATTTACTTTCTGACATTCTATTTATACAGCATTTAGCATTTCACAGTGTTAGTTATTCCAGCTGCATTACTTTCTGGGACCGGAAGCATATTTTTTCACTACTACATTGATTGTTTACTTTCTGAGGAAGGTGTGTGTGTAGTTTGTGCTGCTTCATTTCTTAGAAGAAGAGCTAGTGTGTGTTTACTTTCTGAGCTAGTTAAACAGAATTTCAGAATGTGTGTTAGCTATTCCATTTGCCGCTGCTGCATTGATTTACTTTCAGAGCTAGACAGCATTTCAGACGTTCTAGTTCACAGCATTTAGCATGTCAGAGTGTGTTAGTTATGCATTGATTACTTTCTGAGCTAGCTAGGTATAATAGGTAGAGGTGTGTGTGTGTGTGTGTGTGTGTGTGTGTGTGTGTGTGTGTGTGTGTGTGTGTGTGTGTGTGTGTGTGTGTGAGAGAAAATGCCCCAGTTAGGTATACCTGGTGGGTAGGGTTACTCAGATTCAAACACTGTACCTTATGTACAAGGAGCAAGAGCCTGAGTTCTCTACCCCTACCACCACTTCTGATTGAAGGATTTCTAGCTCTCAACTGTAGACATTTTCACAAAATGTCTGGAATGTTTGGCTCATACTTTTGGTCTGTTTCTCTTACAATTTGGATGGCGCAGTGGTACTGTTGCCTCACACCAAGAGGATCTCTGGTTCGATTTTCAGCTGAAGTGGAGTCTGCATGTCTTCCCTCTGCTTGTGTGCTTTTCCTCTGGGTGCTTTGGTTTCCTCCCAGGATAAAAAGACATACATCTGGAGCATTTCTCCTTAGGGCTCTGCTGAAAGTTGACTTCATTCTAAGTCGGACTTTCCCAGTAAACAAATGTTACATAAAAATAAAATAAAATGTATGGTTTTCTGGCAAATCAGTGAGAACTGAATTAATTAAATAATGATAGCCATTTAAGTTTCAGTCTTCCTGTCTTTCATAAAATACATGGTAACAACATTTTATTCTAGAAAATTTCTAAGATTATACAAGCAATCTTTAAAATTTGCCCCCGGTTTTGGGCCTTTGTCCACCCCCAATAAATTTTGGTTCATACATTTTGTTTCATTGCTTACTGGAAAAATGTTCAAAACAATACATTTAAAATGTGCTCTAAAAAGTGTGCTGTATTATACAAGGAATATAATTGCTACAGTTAGGAAGGTGTATCAAAGAAGAACATGTGTATGTTTTGTGTGCAAGGGTCCTATGATTTGAAAACAGCCCAAAGGTAATCTTTATCCACCACTGGCCAAATGCATTTTCTTTGGATGTGGGTTTCAATTCTCTTTCAATGAATATGAATTTCAAGGGCAGAGAAGTTTTAATGCCAAGTCAATTTTCATTATGAGACTGTATTGGTTTGTTTAGCAGATGTATATTAGTGTTTGTGCTATAAAATGTAAAACAAAATCCAAATAATCATTATAGAAGAGAAGCAGTGTGCACATTACAGTGTTTATGGTAAATGGGGTGAAATAGCCAAGTAATGGGACACTGGATTGACTGCAGAAGGACTCTGGGCTGGGGCCATATTTTGGTTGTCTGTTCTTCAGTTTGCGTTTGAAAGTTGGTATCCCACAATTCCATTGTAATGGGTGGGGTTACATAATTATGTATGCAAATGTTACGTCAATCAGTGTACAGATTTGTACCTATTTTTCATGGGCCTTTGTCCAGATTTTTGATGTTTCCAGGTTAGAATCATCCTTAGTCATATGAGTTCTCTGAAGAATGACTTAAACAGAAGATATCAGTTGCAGTTTATGAATGGTTATGCCACACATTAGGGAATGCATATGACATCAACCACAATATGATCAATCCCACTTTATGGAATCTACAAATGTAGGGGTGCAATGCCTTAGGGAGATTACAACACCCTGTCTTGGTCTAGTTCTGCATGGGGTAACCTATGCTAATATTATGCCAAACATAAGTAATTGCACTTGTGATCAAAGAACAGTAATCTGTGTAGGGCTACACTGTGTTCCCTAATAATGTTTAATATATATATATATATATATATATATATATATATATATATATATAGTTGGTATCATTGCCCTCTTCTGTGCCAAGGAAACACAGGAGTAAGTGTTGTAGCAGGGGTAAAGAGGGAAGTAGTGTTTAGTGGGGGTGGTATGAGCTGTCATAATGTGAGATGTATACCCCAAGATTAATTGCCTATCATACTTATGATGCTAACACTGTTAGAGGACTTGGGCCAGGGTTGTGTTTTTGCACACAGGACATCTACTGCACAGCTTTCTTTCACACTTTTCATGACTTCCTTGATTAAGCACTGTGTAGCACAATGGTTCTGTGTAGCTGTGATGCAATTACTTGTTCATTAAAATCGTTATTATCTAACTCTGAAAATCTGCATCTTTATGAATTTAGTTTGGACATTAAAGAATGAAACAGAAAAGTCTTGTTAACTCATTTCCTTGTATTAATGGTCTCATCAGATCAAAAGACTTCAAGTAAAGATTCTGTGATAGCTTAATAATATATAATGAATATTATATTGTGCTACTTACAAGATTTGCTTACAGAGAATGATGGCATAAAGCAAGCAAGATGATCTCATTTAACAATTCAAGAAGCTTAGTTTTTCTTTAAAGTCTGGCAACATAATTTACCTTCATGTGCAAGTTCAATCCATAAAAAAGATAATACATATTAAATACAAGAAAAAGTGTAGTTTTCTAATTGAAAATAATTAAAAATCTGTATGGGATGTGTCTGTGGTACAGATGAATAAAACTATGCTTGTGACCCAAATGATTCTGCATTAACTATTGACCCAGGAATAGAACTGCAAGAGCTGAGTGGCAGGAATGACAGGAGAATGCTGGTTCATTCACCCCTATAGACAAAAAGGCAATCTACCTACTGCAGTTCTGACACCTACTGGAGACTGAGATGTACTACATGCAGGAGATGGGCCAGGGATGAACTTGTGATTATTCAAGCAAAACCTAAAACACATCGCAGGAAATTTTACAGAAAAAGCAATACTCATATTAAAAGGACAGTTATATTTATATAATCTTCTTTCGGCGTTCCCGTTAGGGGTTGCCACAGTGGATCATCTGTTTCCATTTCTTCCTGTCCTCTGCATCACGCTCTTTCACATCAGCCACCTGCATGTTCTCTCTCACCACATCCATAAACCTTATCTTAGGCCTTCCTCTTTTCCTCTTACCTGGCAGCTCCATCCTTAGCATCCTTTTCCCAATATACCCAGCATCTCTCCACAACACATGTCCAAACCAATGCAATCTCGCCTCTCTTGCTTTGTCTCCAAACTGTCCAATCTGAGATGACCCTCTAATATACTGATTCCTAATCCTGTACATCCTAGTCACACCCAATGCAAATCTTAACATCTTTAACTCTGCCACATCCAGCTCTGACTTCTGCCTTTTTGTCAGTGCCACCGTCTCAAACCCATATAACATAGCTGGTCTCACTGCCCTCTTGTAGACCTTCTCTTTCACTCTTACTGGTACCCGTCTGTCACAAAACACTCCTGACACTCTTCTCCACCCATTCCACCCTGCCTGTACTCTCTTCTTCACCTCTCTTCCACACTCACCATTACTCTGAACTGTTGATCCCAAATACTTAAACTCATCCACCTTTACCAACTCTACTCCCTGCATCCTCACCATTCCTCTACCCTCCCTCTCATTTACACACATATATTCTGTTTTAGCCCTGCTGACCTTCATTCCTCTCCTTTCTAAAGCATATCTCCACCTCTCCAGGGTCTCATCAACCTTGTCTCTACTCTCACTACATATCACAATGTCATCTGCAAACATCATAGTCCACGGGGCCTCCTGTCTGATCTCATCTGTCAACCCGTCCATCACCACTGCAAATAAGAAAGGGCTCAGAGCTGATCCTTGATGTAATCCTACCTCCACCTTAAACATATCTGTCACTCTAACCACAGTCCTCACCAATGTCACACTACCCTCATACATATCCTGTACCACTCTTACATACTTCTCTACCACTCCCGACCTCCTGATACAATACCACAACTCCTCTCTAGGCACCCTGTCATATGCTTTCTCTAAGTCCACAAAGACACAATGCAACTCCTTCTGGCCTTCTCTGTATTTCTCCAACAACAATCTTAAAGCAAACATTGCATCTGTAGTGCTCTTTCCTGCATGAAACCATACTGCTGATCACTAATCAACACCTCCCTTCTTAACCTAGCTTCCACTACTCTTTCCCATAACTTCAAGCTGTGACTGATCAATTGTACCCATCTGTAGTTACTGCAGCTCTGCACATCACCCTTATTCTTAAAGATAGGTACCAAAACATTTTTTCTTCACTCCTCAGGCATCCTCTGACTTCCAAAATTTCATTAAATAATCTGGTTACAAATTCCACTGCCATTTCTCCTAAGCACCTCCATGCTTCCACTGGTATGTCATCTGGGCCAACAGCCTTTCCATTCTTCATCCTCTTCATAGCTGTCCTTACTTTCTCCTTGCTAATCTGTTTCACTTCCTGATTCACTATCCCCACATCATCCAACCTTCTCTCTTTCTCATTCTCTTCATTCTTCAGCCCTTCAAAGTACTCTTTCCATCTACTCAACACACTCTCATCACTTGTGAGTACGTTTCCCTCACTATCGTTTATCACCCTTACCTGCTGCACATCTTTCCCAGCTCTGTCCCTCTGTCTAGCCAATCGGTACAGGTCCTTTTCTCCCTCTTTAGTGTCCAATCTCTCATACAACTCTCCATATGACTTATCCTTAGCCTTCACCACCTCTCTCTTTGCCATGCGCCTCATCTCCTTAAACTCCTGTCGACTTTCTTCATCTCTTTGACAATCCCACTTCTTCTTCACCAGCCTCTTCCTCTGTATACTCTCCTGTACTTCCTCATTCCACCACCAGGTCTCCTTGTCCTCCTTCCTCTGTCCAGATGTCACACCAAGCACCTTTCTAGCAGTCTCCCTTACTAGCTCTGCTGTAGTTACCCAGTTGTTTGGTAACTCTTCACTGCCTCCCAGTGCCTGTCTTAACTCTTCCCTGAACTCCACCTCACAATCACCCTTTTTTAACTTCCACCATTTAATCTTTGGCACTGAATTCACACTCCTCCTCCTCTTTTTGATCACTAACGTCATCCTACAGACCACCATTCTGTGCTGCTTAACTACACTTTCCCCTGTCACCACTTTACAGTCTCCAATCTCCTTCAGACTGACCCTTCTATATAAGATATAAATCCACCTGTGTGCATCTTCCTCCATTCTTGTACGTTACCTTATGCTCCTCCCTCTTCTTAAAATACGTATTCACCACAGCCATGTCCGTCCTTTTCACAAAATCCACAGTCATCTGACCTTCTGCATTCCTCTCCTTAACATCATACCTACCCATCACTTCCTCATCCCCCCTGTTCACTTCACCAACATGCCCATTGAAGTCCACTCCAATCACTAGTCTCACCCTTGCGTACACTCACCACCACTTCAGCCAACTCACTCCAAAATTTTTCATTCTCTTCCATTGCACACCCAACTTGTGGAGCATATGCACTAACAACATTCATCATTACAGCATCAATTTCAAGCTTCATAAACATCACTTTGTCAGACACTCTCTTCACCTCCAAAACACTCTTGGTATACTGTTCCTTTAGGATAACCCCTACCCCATTTCTCCTGCCATCCACACCATGATAGAACAATTTGAACCCGCTTCCTATACACCTGGCCTTACTTCCCTTCCACCTGGTCTCTTGCACGCACAGTATATCAACCTTCCTTCTCTCCATCATATCAGCTAGCTCTCTCCCTATACCAGTCATAATGCCAACATTCAAAGTTCCTACCCTCACTACTACACTCCTAACCTTTCTCCTCTCTTCCTGCCTTTGGCCATGCCTTCCCCCTCCTCTTCTCCTTCGGCCAACAGTAGCCCAATTTCTGCTAGCACCCTGTTGGCTAACAGTACTGGTGGTGTTCGTTGTTAACCCAGGCCTCGACTGATCCGGTATGGAAATATGAAATTTTCTCTGCATAAGTCATTTGGCAGAGGTTTTATGCCAGATGCCCTTCCTGACGCAACCCTTCCCATTTATCCGGGCTTGGGACCGGCACAAAGAAATGCACTGGCTTGTGCACCCCCAGTGGCTGGGTTAACAATTATATTTAAATAAAAAATCAGAAAAAAGAAAAGTCATAAATTCTACATATTACAATAACCATGGCAGACAGATTCAGTACTGCTTTTAACCCCCTCTCACCCCCTAAAAAACACATCTCTATACTGGAAGAATGCAAAATTCCTGTAATAACGGCTGCACAGATAAAAAACACACTCTCCAAAGCCAAGAACACAACATCGCAGGCTGCGTTCTACATGAACTGCAGAATAAACTGGCACCCCACCTAAGCACCATGTTCAATCATAGCCTCACCTCAGGCTTTGTGCCCACTGAATGGTGCACAGCGACAGTTATCACACCACCACGGACCACGAGAACTACCACGTCATTAGCCTAATGAGCCTGGTCTGCAAGGCCATGGAACTTATCATGGATTTTATACACAATGACATTGGTAATCTCCAAACTCTGGACCCCACCCAGTTTTGGTTTGTAAAAGGCAGAATATGTCTCCTAAACCTGATAGACTTCTTTGAAGCAATCACCAAAGTCGTAGACGAGAGTACCGTGGTTCACACAGCCTTGGGATTATAGTAGAAAAAAATCAAGCACACTTTTGAATAAAAGTGTGCTTGATTTTTTTCCACTATAATCCCAAGCTAACACTTTGTATCTGATGAAGTCACTTGTTGGATGAAAACGCAGATTAATAAAGCGTTTATTCTTGGATTTTCGTACTATTGGTGGAATTTGTAGTCTGCAGTAGTTTCCTGATCCGTTTGGCTTTTTCTTATCTTGTTGTTGGTTTCGAGTGGAGGTTGGCCGTTACAGTTTCTTTTTGTTGATGGTTATTTGGTAAATAGTTTTTCACACCAAAGCTGATTAGAGACAGATCCATTCTGTAAAATATTAGTCATGGAATATTTACTGAGATTACAGTTAAATAATTAACTGGATGCCAATTATTGGCTGTATGATAATATTTATATAAGTTTAACACAGTTTTGGTGTAAATGTAGCCACATAATCGTCTTATGAAAAGGAAATGGTAGTCAGGCATATGAGGTAAAATGGAGTTCCTGTGCTTCTTGTTCTGTTTCTAATCAACATGCTAGTGTTAATGTCATTTCTGAGAACCATCGTATCAGCAAAGCCTAGAAGAGGAAATCTACATCAATTTGAATGGTGATACCCCAGAAACATAACACTACAGGCAATGTCCCCAAAATGTCATCTCACAAAATGTGTTTGCCTTGGTGCAAGATCATTGAAATGTAAACCATATTTCAGCCTTAAAAGGTGTTTTCCACAAGGCTTACATGACCATGGATTTAATACATGTAATTAAGCAGAAGTGTAGCTGTGAAGTCCCCAACATGAGGGGTGATGTAGGGCTTGCATACCAGGAAAAAAAAAATTGTACCACTGAATTTTTACAAACGTGTAGCATATGCATTCAGGAAAAATTCATTTGCACTGGGCAGTACACATGCAGGAAGTGTAAATTCATGTGCCCCTAGTGAATCCAACTTGAAAGCTGGATCTTTATTATTGTTTGATATAGCAGATTGGTGAAATGCAGAGATATATATGGAGGTGGTTAGTATTTAAAACACCAGATTGAATGCAATATATTTTTCTAGAGTAACTTCTGGCATACATATAATGTATGCTTGTGATGAGTGGTTATTTTCTTTTTCTTTTCTAAATTGTGTTTTTGTGCCTGCCAAAACTAAATAAAATCAATAGTAGGGAAAAAAAAGATTAATGTAGTGCTTGCTTTCATGTAAATGAAGAAGTAAAATGGTTCTTAGTTGAATTACTGTTTTTTTTAAGGTGAATGTTCTGCACAGTGTTAATGGAGTGGCTCACCCCAACCATGTACTGACATCACAACAGTTTATGCATCCTGCACACCATTTACCAGCAGAGCTTTCTGGTCACAATCTTGTAAACACCCATCGAAACTCAGGTAGGTTGTCTGTCTATATTGCTTTACTTTAATGGTAAGCATATGAAGTCTTCTATTTGCATACTGCTTGACTGTAATCTCGTTTGGTTACTGCCTGACTATAAGGAAACTATTTAACTTTGTTGTGCTGCTTGCCCTCTCCTATAAGAGAGGAGTCTGCCTGTCCCCATAGTACTATCCTGTTATCAAATGTTAAATGAAATAAGCCGTTACTCAGTCCAAGTAATAGATGGGATATTATTTCTAAAGCTGCGGTGGTACAGTGGTAGCATTGTTGCCTCACAGCAAGAGGTTCGTCTGTTCGATTCTTGGCTGGAATGCCTTCTGTGTGGAGTCTGTATGTCCTCCCCACGGTCGAGTGGCCTCTGAAAGACATATGTGAATGGGCGTACCTTCGCTGAAGGCTGGGCGTCAGGCTGGCAACTCGGCACCATAAAAAAAAATCTACTGCCAATCATTAGCGGACCCGAGTTCTGCTGTGGCGACTCCTAACTGAGAAAAGACAAACAACAACTCAGGAAAAGCAAATGTAGAATCAAGATGCACCATTATAGCTTTTAGAATCCATGAGTATGCATTATTTTTAGTTAATTTTATTACTAAGTGTGCAATGCATTCTGTTTTATTTAACTTGTTTATTTCTTCTTCATTATAGTAAAAGGTAGTGTTAGTGAAATTGACAGTACACTACTGTAACCTAATTACCATACCTAAAAGTCATGTTTTAATTAAACATAAAGGTATTTCCAGGAGCAGTAAAACATCTGTTACTTGCATGTAAAAGAATAATGTGACAAGCTCTGTAGCTGAATGTTAAAATGACACCAAGAGTCGACCAACTTGTACATTCCCATAATCTTTGAATAGTTTATTACTGTTAGTATAACTGTGCTTTATCTCATTTCAGTTCTTTAATTTTTTAGTTTTCTAAATTGACTAAATTGCAGACATATATTATAAAACAGTCCTTATGCCAGGTATCTTGCTGGCTGTGATGTCTAAGCGAATAAAATTAAGTGATTGATATGAAATGTTATAATGAATCCCCTTCAAGCCAAAAGAAAGAAATTATAATCAATATTCTTTATAATTTATTTCTGTTCTGAATAGTTTGCTTCTTGCATCTGATTCTTTATTTTTTTTTTGTTTTTATAATAATATAGTTTCAATAGATTCTACTGGGCAAAGCTGTGGCATTATGATATTTACTAACTTAACCGTAAAATCTGATTTTAGTTTTATATGTTTTTATCAGTATTATTTTTCAGTAGAAAATACTTTGTTCAACTTGATTTGCTTTTTTCTGCTACTTGCTGCCTGTTCTCCTAAGTGCTCAATTGCATCTTTTCTGTTACATTTATTACCGCTTGTTTATAGCCTCTTTAAATTGTAAGTGTTATGCTAAGCCTCTTAGTTTTGGTTTAAGCACTTGGGCTTTAGGCCCATCCTTTAGCTTTCATAGGTTCATAGGTTGGTACTAGGCTATCAGCCCTAGGGCCTATACAAGCCTAGCCATAACAATTCCCTGGATATTTCTTCCCACAATATTTACTTCTCCAGGCCCCTGTCTAGCAGGGCGACTGACATGATCCCTGGGGTGAATTTCCTATCTCCCATCCAATCATCAAGGTTCCTTTTGAAGAGGGCCAAAGAGGCGCTGTGCTTGATATGTATGGGGAGTCTCTGGGTCAGGAACCTATCGCTCCAGCATGTTTTGTTCATTGTGATGACAAGGTTTAGATAGATCCCTGGAGCGTGTGGCTCTGAGGGATTGGGATTTCTTTAAGTGGAGCATGTCCAACAGCTCAGGGTTTGACATGGCCTTGTATGTTAAGCAGAGATTGCCTCTGAGTAGACGATATGCCACAGAGTATAGCTGGTGTTTTTTTAGACGGTCAGTATATGGCATCTGCTTTAGGCCTGTGATTCTTTTAGTGAGGTATTTCTGTGGCCTTTCAAGCTGTTGCAGATGTCTTGTGAGGTACATACTAAATGGGGCATTATACTCTATAATGGGTCTAATGAGGGATGAGTACAGTGGGACAATGACCTACTTTTTTCTGGATGAAAAGCCCTTAGTGATGAGGTGTGCCACATAGAAGGATTTCCTGACTGTTGTGGCAATGTGGTTATCAAAAGTGAGACCACTGTCCACCTGTGTCCCTAAGTCTCTCATCACACTTTCAATGTTTAGTGTCCTGCCACCTATGTGATAATTCATGGGTACATGTTTTTTTCCCAAAGGGGATAACTATACATTTCTTGGCAATAAACTTGAGCCCATGGCTCTGGCACCAGGCATCTGTTTCTGTAAGGCCTTTTTGTAGAATATCCACGTCATTTGGGGATTCAATAATGGCTCCCAGTTTGCAGTCATCTGCAAACTTTGTTAGCCAGAGTCCCTTAGTGTTGGCCTGTACTTCAGAGAAGTAGATGCCAAACAAGAGTGGTCCCAGGACTGAACCCTGAGGTACTCCACTTGTCACTTGTCTGGAGCTGGATTTGGAGTTGGCTAGTTTTACTGTCTGGGTTCTGTCAGTAAGCCAGTTAGCAATCCATCGAGTGACGTAGGGATTTATGCCCAGCTTAGTAAGTTTATCTATGATTCCAGATTGAGGGATGGTGTCAAAGGTCTTGGCGAGGTACAGATATGCTGTGTGGACTGCCTTACCCTCGTCCACAGCTCTGGAGACTGATTCGAAGAAGTCAATCAGATTCAGCAGACAAGATCGGCCCTTCACAAACTGGGTGGGGTCTAGTGTTTGAAGGTTGCCAATGTCTTTGTTTATAAGTTCCATGATAATGCGTTCCATGGCCTTGCAAATCAGGCTTGTCAGACTGATCCAAGGTGGATCTTCCCTTGTGGAGCGGGATAACTGTAGCTGTGCACCACTCAGTGGGCATGAAGCCTGAGGTGAGGCTATGATTAAACATGACACTTAGGTGAGGTGCCAGTTCATTTTGTAGTTCATGTAGCACAATGCATGGGATGTCATCTGGTCCTATGGATGCTGTATTCTTAGCTTTGGAGAGTGTGGTTTCTACCTGTGTGGCCGTGATTATCAGAATTTGGCAATCTTTTGGTATTGAGATGGGCCCTTTAGGGGGTGAGAGTGGGGTGAAGTTGGCACTAAATCGATCTGCCAGGATATTGGTAATATCCTTGGGATCAGTATATTTAATGCCATTCTGTGTTAACTCAGAGCAGATCTGAGCATTGCCATTTAGATTTTTGACATAACTATAGAATGACTTGTGGTTGTCTTTGGAATCTTTGGCAATTTTATTTCGTAACTAGCTTTTGAGGATTTTATGCGGGATCTCCGCTTCTTACTGAGGCTGGTGAGGGAGTTTTTTGCATCCTGGGATTTTCCTCTTTTTTTGCAACAGTTTCTTCCTTCTGTTGTATAGTTTGTTTATAGCAGGGGACCACCAGATTGGCTTCCTTTTTTTGGAGAAGAGCATCTTGGTTCTATTTGGGATGGCACAATTCATGCATGAGTGGATGTGCTCGTACAGTGCCTTAGTGTAGGATTCTGCAGTCGAACTTCCAGATCCCGTCTGCGTGGGTGTTGTGAAGTTTGTCACTTCTGACTTCAGTAGCTTGAAGTTGGCTTTGGAGAAGTTTTTTAAGGAGGTTTCCTTACTGGGGGGGGGGTGGGATGTGGATGTCAAGGGTGATTTGCTTATGGTCAGACCTGACCAATGAGGGGGTGACCACTGTTGTGGAGCATCTATCTCCCATGGTGGTAATGACCAGGTCTAGGATATTGGAGCCCCTGGTGGGACAATGGATTAGTTGATCCAGGGCATTGGAATTTATGAATTCCAAGAACCGCTGGGAAAAGGAGTTGGTACCTGAGTAGTTTTCCCAATTAATGGCAGGGTAGTTGAAATCACCCAGTATTAGGGTGTTTGGTTGTATCTTAATATTTTCCAGTATGTTTAGAAAGGTGTAGTGAGAATCTTGGGGTATGGATGGGGATCTGTAGCAAGCTACAATTTGGATTGCTGTCTTATCTAGTGTTAGCTGGACATGGAGAATTTCAGATGCATTGTGTTGGGCAACTAGCCTGGAGGTGTGAATATCCTTGGTGAATATGGACACTCCTCCACCTTTAGTGTTTCGGTCCTGGTTTTGTAGCCGAAAAGTGTGGTAAGAATTGTAGCCTGGTATTGCAGGGGTACTCTCTGGAGCCTTGAACCAGGTCTCAGTTACTGCACAGATATCGATGTTCTCCATTTTTAGGAGTGCCTCGAGAGAGTGCATTTTGAGGTTTAGACTTCTAGCATTGAGTAGCATTACCTTCAGATTTTGCCTGCTTCTATTTGTTATGGTGGTGGTTTTATCCTTTGAACATTGCCTAAAAAAGGCACTATAGGGGTGGCAAGAGCTTTAGCCAGTAACCTGAATCCCAGGGGTGACAGGTGCAGACCATCTCTGGCAAAGAATCGGGGTTTGTTGATCATGTCTTCCCAGGCAGACAAATATTGGATCCCCTTTGAATGACACCAGAAGCTTAGCCAGTTGTTGAAGTCAATCATTTTGTCCTTATACTGTGGTATCATTCTTGGCGAAGGCAGGGTGCTACTCAGGGATAGGGTCATACCTGCCTGGGTCACATAATCCAAGAGCTCTTCCATATCTCTTTTCATGTAGTCCAGGGAGGTACGTCTGTCTTACTTGCTCTCCTTTCCATAACTAATCACTTCTAATTTCCCTTATTCTTAGCTCTCTTTTCTCTTACTTCCTACCTGTATCGATATCATACAAAGTATTTTTAACTTTATATAATGTTTTTGGACTTTAACTGTGTGTGGTAGTAATTATTTCATTTAATATCTTTATCATACTTAGTATTTTATGTTTGTATAAGTTTTTTTGGACTGTAACTGTGTGAGTTAGTAACTAACTCACTTAGTAATAATAAGGAACTGTAGAGTTGTTAGTTTTTGTCTCTTACAAACTTTCTTTGAAACACATTGATGTTTTTCTTTATTGCATTCTCTGTGGAGCTTTTCTCCCCGGGCCTCTACTGAAAATGGAAATATCTCCAGCTAGACTAGCCCGGTCAACAAATGTAAAATAAAAAAATAAAAATAAAAAATAAAATAAAAATTCACTCCAGCATGGACAATGACAGAGTCATATTTGTACTTGTTGTGGAGTGACTTGAGTGCATGCGTTATGTGGCGGATCCTGGCACCCGACAGGCAGCTGACTGTAATTTTCTCCTTGTTCAGTCTCGTGAGTGGGACATCAGTGTGCCTGACTATAGAGTCACCTATGACTAAAGTGTTGGGTACATTGTCTTGCCTTAGGGGCTGTTGTTGAGTGGCACACTGGTGTTCTGAACTATGTGTTACTTTAGTTGTGACTGGTGTTTGTTTGTGTTTCGGCTTCGGAGGTCCTTGTTGCTTGGGCAGGTTAATGTTAAGGGCCTCCACATATGTGGGTTTAGTGTTGCTATGTGTGGATGTTGATAGTGTGGGTTTTGAAGGGCTATGAGTTGCTTGAGGTGTGATGCAGGTGTTAACCTTCTCCTCTTGACTGTCTAGCACAATCTTGGCCGGAGAGAGCTTTGCTTCCAGTTTGGCTATGTAAGTGTATCTCTCGCAGATTGTAGTGTTGGGTGGTAGGAGGAGAGGACTGTCTGTGTACATGAGGCAGTTGCCGCATTGCCCAAGTATGCCCAGATGGACAGGAGAAATCACCGGAAGCTGACCCTTGGACATGCCTGTTTAGGTGCTTTTATGTAAAGTTTAAGAGCTGTTTTCCCTTACCTTTGCAAGGTACTTTGCAATTACAGGCTATTTAGTGCCTATGATTAATTTCTCCTTATTGACAAGGAGAGCTGAGTGCTTGTATCTGTTTCAGGCTTCCTAGTGCTTTCCAGCAGGTTCTAGAGCAAGTGCTAGTCACAGGGATTCAGATTTTAGTGCTACTACTGCGAAACCAGCTAGTTTTAAGGGAAAATTTGAAGAGCAGACTTTCTGGCACCTGGAATAGTTTAACTGTAGCCTCGCAGTGCTGCACGATGTGAAAAATATGCAAACACGCGTTTTTAAGCCAGAAAGTTGAAAGGGATAGAAATCAGCCCAAAAGGCTAATAAAATTACAATTTCAAAGCTGGAAACTACTCCTCTAGTGTTACATAGGCAGTACAATGCTCACCAGTCTCACTGGTAGGCAGTTGGACTTCCCTCTACCAATGCAAGGTCTGGATAACTCTGAGCACAGAAAATAAAGTCCTGAGACAAGCAAAGCTTGGGATATGTACTGGCTAGAAAAGGTGGGAAACGAGCAAACAAGATAGTATTTTTTTTGTTGTTGAAACAGGGTAAAGAATGCAACAGTAAATAAACACAGAAAAGGCTACCACACTTGAGTGTGTAGTCCTAGACAGTAAATGCAATTAAAACTCTACAAAATTAGCAATTTAAAACTTTTTTAAATGAAGCAAGGCAAGTGCACAACTGTTTCTCCCTCAGATTCTGACAAATATGGATGGGCAATTTCCTATAGTTTCTCCTGCCAGTCTGGTTCATATGGGCATCCTGAGACAGTGTAGCAACTGCCTAATGTACACGGACAACCATCTACTACTATCACCTAGGAACACAATCTGTGAGAGATGCAATAACATTAGAAACCTAGAGTCCAAGCTCTCTCCCCCTCAAGCCAGTATATCTGGCACTGAAAAAGTTGTCAACACAATCACACCTCAAACACCACCCACACCTAAACACTACCCACACATACACAACACACACCTACAAATGTGGAGGTCCTCCAAATAAACATACCCAAACAAAGGAGACCTCTGAGGCAAAAACACATGCAATCTCCACAGCCCTCCACACCACATACCATGCATAGTCCACACACCTGTGCCTCACAACCATTAAGGATTCACCATAAACCCAACATATTAGTCATAGGAGACTCCATTGTGAAGCACACAGATGTGCCTCTCACCAGGCTGGCTAAGGAGAAAGTCACAGTTAGTTGTCTGTCAGGTGCCAGAATCTGACATATTACACACGCACTCAAGTCTCTCAACAACAGGTACTGTTATGACTCTGTCATAGTCCATGTTGGCATGAATGACTTGAGATGTACCTCTCTGGACTATATGAAGAGAGATATGATTGAGCTTGCTGATTGTGTCCCAGGTAGGTATGTCCCTAGACTTAAACATCATTCTGCCGTCACCCCGAATGATGCCCCAATACAAACAGAAAATGATTGACTTTAACAATTGGCTTAGTTTCTGGTGTCATTCCAGGGGGATCCAGTACCTGACAGCCTGGGAAAATATAATTGACAGACCACAATTCTTTGCCAGAGATGGCCTGCATCTGTCTCACCTCGGCTTCAGGCTTCTGGCAAAGTCTCTTGCCTCCCCTATAGTGCCTTTTTTAGGAAAAGCAATGAGGTTAAAACTAGCAACATACAAATTTCAACAAAATACAAATTAAAAGTCATGCTTCTAAATGCTAGGAGTCTAAACATGAAACTGCACTCATTGCAAGCATTCCTAACCATGGAAAATGCTGACATCTGTTCAGTCACAGAAACCTGGTTCAAAGCTGTGGAGAGCTCCCCAGCATTACTTGGTTACTCATCCTATCATACATTCAGACCCCAAAATGTGGGCAGTAAAGCCAAAGGAGGTGGAGTTTCAATATACATTAAAGACATACACACCTCCAGGCTGGTCAAACAGTATGATGCACAGGAGACACTCCAGGTGCAGTTAACCATTGATAAGACCCCTTTTCAAATAATAGCTAGCTACCAGCCCCCAAATCTGACTCAAGATGCTCAATCCACCTATTTGGACCTGTTCGAATCTATCAAGATTCAGTCCTATACCCTGATCCTGGGTGACTTTAACTTCCCAAACATAGACTGGAAGAACTACTCATGCCAGAAGACAAATGCCCAGAGATTCCTTGATTTTTTTTCAATGCAAATGCCTTGGAACAGCTAGTCAATGCCCCCAAAAGGGGTGATAATATCTTGGACTTAGTATTTGCCAACATGAGTAACCACTGTAGCATCTATAGTATCATCCTCCCTGGTAAGATCCGACCACAAAGTGGTCATTTTTGAAGTCACCATCTCCCCCAACCTAGCTAGGATCAGACATAAAAACTTCTCCAAAGCTGATTACAGCCTCCAGAGGGATGGTATAAACAGCTTCACAGCCCCCACCCCCTCTGTAGGAAATGGCACCAATATCCAAAACTACACCAAAGCACTATATGAGCATTCATACAGATGCATGGAATCAGGAATATCCAACAGGACTAAATCATCCTCCTCAAGGAAGAGTAAACTTGTCTCATGGACATCCGCAATAAACTCTATAACAAAAGAAAAAAATTGCTGCCCAAGACTAAGAAGGAGCAGGTGCCCAATTGGAAGCAATGTCTCCTTAGCCTGAACAAGCAAATAAGAGCACCAGTGAAATCCTCCAAAGCAAACTTTGAGTCCAAATTAGCCACAATTATAGACAATCATAAGGCCTTCTTCACATATGTCCACAACCTCAAAGGAAGCACTCAGATCTGTTCAAAACTGGTGGTCAAGGACACCACATATACAAATGCTGTAGATATAGCAAACTTGCTGGCTGACAGATTCAACAAAAACATTACCTGTCTGTCCCCCATCAGTAAATTAGGACATCCCCAGTACTTGCCCCTTCCCCTTATATCTAGGGAAGAGGTCATCACTGCCCTCTCAAAGGCAAAAAATACAGCCTCCATTGGACCCGATAACATCCCAGGCTGCATCCTACGTGAACTCAGGCAGGAGCTTGTAGCACAGTTAAGCACCCTATTCAACCAAAGCCTGAGAACTGGCTTCATCCCAGATGAGTGGAGGACAGCCACTGTCATTCCTTTACTGAAAGGTGGAGCATCCACCGAACCTGGAAATTATAGACCCATCAGCCTAACCAGCCTGATCTGCAAGGCCATGGAATGGATTATCATGGACCTTATTAACAAGGACATTGGCAGTCTCCAAACACTTGATCCCACACAGTTTGGCTTTGTCAAGTGGTGGTCATGTCTGCTAAATTTGGTCGACTTCTTTGAGACGGTCACCAAAGCCATGGATGAGGGGAAGACTGTGCACACCACCTACCTTGACCTGGCAAAAGCCTTTGACACTATTCCCCACTTGGGCATAATAGACAAACTCTCTCAACTAGGCATCAATCCATATGTTACTAGATGGGTAGCAAGCTGGCTCACTGATAGAACCCACATAGTCAAAATAGGGGAAGCCACCTCAAGCAATAGACCCATAACAAGCAGCGTACCCCAAGGTTCAGTCTTGGGGTCTCTGTTATTTAGGATGCAGGCTAAAACTAGTGGGCTATGGCTGACCAAGTTTGCAGATGACTGCAAGCTGGGTGCTGTCATCAGTTCCTCTAGTGATTTGGACATCCTCCAAGAGGGTCTCACTCAGACAAATGACTGGTGCCAGAAACATGGCCTAAAGCTGAATACCAAAAAAATGCGTCATCATCCCCTTTGAGGAAATTGACGTCTCCACAAATTATCACATTAATAACAACGTCCTAAGCACTCAATCAGTTGTGAGGGATTTGAGCACCCAGGTTGATAGCAAACTGATTTTTGACTACCACGCTGCTTCCATGGTACGGAAAGTCTTCTACATGGCCCACCTCATAAGTAAGGGTATCTCATCCAGGAACAAGGAGGTCATAACATCCCTGTATTCTTCCCTTATAAGGCCCATTATTGAGTACAATGCACCTTTTGGCATGTACTTCGCAAAGCACATGCAGCAGTTGGAGAGACCACAGAGCTTCCTCTCCAGAAAAATCCAGGGCTTTGAAGATCTACCATACACAGATATGCTAAAAGCCCTATCCCTCTACTCGGTTTCATACAGAAATTCCTCAGAGGTGACTTCTGGCATACAAGGCGATCATGGATCCCATGCTTATGGCACTGCTGCATATCCAGAAGTCAAGCTCCACTAGAATAACCTGCAAGCATGGCCTCAACCTGGTCTGTGACATCAACAGAACTTGTAGGCGGGACAGATTTGTGTCCCAGAGACTCCCTCATCTATGAAATAGACTCACTCTCCACATCAAGCAGAGTACCTCTTTACCCCTTTTTAAGCACAGCCTGGATAACTGGATGGGAAACAGAAAATATACCCTGGGATTCCACCCATGTCCCTGCTGGACAGGGACATTAGGTGCTGATTTGTCTAAACATGGGCTAAACTCTTGGCTATGCTTATAAGGGCCTCGGGGCCAATAACCTAGTAACCTCCTATGATCCTAATATATAGATAGGTAGATACAAAGATAGATAGATAGATACAAAGATAGACTGGTAGAATGAGTATGTTTATTGAGAGAGGAAGATGAATTAGTCTTTAAATGAAGATTTCCAAATAAGCCTTATAAATACACAGAGACAGATTTCCAAATAAACTGAGTAGTGAGAGTTGAGTGCATCTGCCATTCTGATCTCACTGCCCCAAACTTCTAAGGACTGTATAAATTCTATGTGTATAAATCTGCAATATACTGCATGTATTAAGTGTGTACAAGTCTGTAATATACTGTATGGTTAAAGAAGTGTGATACCTCTGATTGTATATCTTACTATGAGCCGGTTATTACTGGCCTATATTTACTAATGTTATTATACCTGTTTTATATGTTAATGCCTCTGTCCTTAATAACTTGTTCATGTAGGGTAATGGAGATTTTCTCCCCGGGCCGCTGCTGAAAATGGACATGTGTCCAGTCGGACTTTCCCAGTCAACAAATGTAAAATAAATAATTGAAAAATGCCTCCATCACTGAGAATGACATCATCCTTGGGGTGTGGCTTGTCTAACTCAATATCTCACAACTCAGAGATATTGAATTGAAGGGAAACTGGCTATGCAAGGAACAGGTAATACAATTGTATTACATCCTTTATTAATGAATGTCATTATTTACTCTGAATATAGCCCAAGTTACGCTAGCACTTGGATGAGTTGCTAAAAATGGCTGAAGTTCTGCGGCTCAACAGCTCCGCCTGTGTGTCAGACTTAGTTTGCAGGCAGGAAGACTGCATGCAATACAAATCTGACTTACAAATGGAGCTGCATTGCCTTTATGCTGTCCAACACAGGTGTGCCACCTGTAGGGCTGACTGGTCAATGCAAGCATAACGGACACGCTGATCATAATGGCTATATTCTACCATCCAGGATGAAGGATGGGCATGTGAGACCACTACCCCAACAGGGACGTAACATCACTAGCCCAACAATGAATGGATCCATCTACATCAATCCATGCATGCATAACTCCCAAAACCTTTATTACAGCTCTACCTGTATACAGAAATCGGTGCTACAGGCAGTTTGTCTTCCTGACAGATACTGCTTGCAGTGCCTAGTCTCACTTATAGGTGAAGCTTCCACCTTACCAAGAAGTCCATTCATTTTAATGAGGTTCTCCACTGATTTTGTGTTGTATACTGGCAAGACTCACCAATGTACAATGGCAGATTATGTTAGTGTGGCTAATCCATTGGAATTGGGTGTATGGCTTAAGTAGTCCCTGGTCTGGTGGAGCCCTCTCTTTTTGGAGATGAAGTACCTGTTTGGCATAGCATGTTGATCTAAAACCAGATCTGTTTGGAATGGGACCCATATGTTATATATATGCAAACATAGCAAAGTAATTTGCAGATATCATTAACTAATTGCCTCCAGGTTTATCTGTACTAAGGCATCCATCTTTCCATTTTTCTTTTTGCCTCTCTGTTTACTTTACTATCATGGAGTGCTTTCTGTAGAAAAAAAAATGAAAATGCTGACAGAATACATCTTTTTAGAAGAAACAACGTTAATAAAGTGGAATAATATTGAGTGTTTCTCATTTTATTCTGGGTAAATTTGTTTTCAGGCCTAGCTAAAATTCACTTTGTAAGGGTAGCTGGCATGTTTAAATATATATCTATAGCTGCATCTCTCTCTCTCTCTCTCTATATATATATATATATATATATATATATATATATATTTATAAATTTATGTATATAAGTAGCAAGAGGTTGGGGGTGCAGTTCTCACATTGGGGGGTATGGGGTGCAGCCTCTCACATGGGGTATATATATCAGATATAGAGATCAAAACTCTAAATAGAAGGTATATATGTATATTAATATATATATATATATATATATATATATATATATATATATATATATATAGTGTGTGTGTGTGTAAATGGGTCTACTTGATATGGCCGAAATTTCAAAATGTTGACTTTCATATGACCGAGACCATATGATTGACATTTTAAATCTCAACCATTCAAGTAAAACACAAAACGCAAACACAAACTTCACCCCCTGCAACCCCCCGTGGGGGGCTCTGACCCCCATACCCCCCGTAACTTTAATATACCAACTCCGAGATCGCACTACAGTGCGGAAATGAAATTATTCCATTCTGCACTGTAGCGTGATGCCGGTTCCCCATGGTCGACATTTCAAATGTCGATCATATGGTCTCGGCCATATGAATGTCAACATTTTGAAATGTCGACCATTAGAAGGGGACCCATATGTATATATGGATCTACTTGATACAGTCGACATTTCAAAATGTTGACATTCATAACATTCATATGGCCGAGACCATATGATCGACATTCGAAAAGTCGTCCATACAAGTAAAAAAAAAACACAAAAAAACTTGCCTTCACACGGCTAACAGGGGGGCTACTCTTCCCTGCACTCCCCCATGAGGGGCTCCACCCCCCCACACCCCCCCCAGAACTTAAATATACCAACTCAGAGATCGTACTACAGTGTAGAAGATGATAATCTTTCCATTCTGCACTGTACGGAGATGACACTTCTGCATGGTCGACATTCTGAAATGTCGACCATGTGAAGGGAGCCCGTATACACACACACACACACACACACACACACATATACATATATATATATATATATATATATATATATATATATATATATATATATGTATATATATATATATATATATATATATATATATATATATATATATATATATACACACATATATATTAATAGACATATCTTTCTTCTATTTAGAGTTTTGATCTTTTTAAACTGATGTTTTACGTTTGTCATACACATAATGGAACACTCACTATATCACTCATCTATATATCTATGTATTAATCAATATAGATTTATACACACACACGCGCGCGCACACACATGCACACACACACACACACACACACACACATATATATATATATATATATATATATACATATATATTCATACAGAGAGTATATAGCCCCACACCTATTTTATACATTTAAAACCATATACATGGATATGGATACTTACAACTCCAATGAATAACTCTTTTTAGAAGACAATATATACCCAAATTATGTGGAGAGGGGCTACACCCCCCACACCTCCAATGTGGGGGGATGTGCCCCCCTACCCCTCCTTACTATATACTAACTCCAGGATCGCACTACAAGGGGGAAAATAGCATATACCTTTCAACAAACGTTTCAGTCAAATGGGTTTTCAGTGAAGTGAGCTTTCAGTCAAGTGTGCTCAGTCAAATGAGTTTCAGTGAAATGAGCTGTCAGTGAAGTGAAGTAGACCCATATATATATATATATATATATATATATATATATATATATATATATATATTTATATATATATATACATACACACATATATATATATAAATAGAGACAGAAAGACAGATGTATGACTAATAATAACAGTCTTAAAAAAATCATCTAACATTCTATCAATCACATTACATAATTGGGATAATTGCGCAAACACTGAAACGCAAGCCTTTCCTCGTATGCACCTGTTATAACACCTGCTCCTTCAAATATACCAACTCAGAGTCTGCAAACCAGCAGGGAAAAAGAATAACTTCCTTAACTCTACTGTTTGCCAATCTCAATCAAAACTGCAGTCCTACGTAAATTAAGAATCAGCCAAACAAGCCAATGATGACACTTAAGAAACAGTTCAAAAGCCACTTCAAAACCAGAGCAGTAGCTGGTTCATCTATTGTCCAGTGCTGGTCCAGAGTGTAACACCCCATCAGCTCTTAAATGATGAACAAAAAAAAAGGACTTTGACTTTTTTTTTTAGAAAGACAGTTAGTATATTTTACCATTCAGCTTCCAACTGCTACAACCAGAGCCACTCCCATCAGCTCTTCAGAAATGTGGTGCAGAGAAGAAGAATGCAGAAAGTGCACTTCTTAATCATTCTTCCTAACACTCAAAGCCTAGACCTGCCCCCTTCACCCCACCTTTACTATGCTTCTGTTCAAAAGCCATATGTGATTATGGAACCTGGCGTGTCATGGTTGGATGGCCTGGTTCTAACTGGACTGCCTCGTGGATGCCAGCGAGTTAGTTAAAAGTATGTATGCATACACACATGCATACATCTATATGTAGAAGTACATTCCCTGTAACATATCCATTCCATTTGCTGACATAAACACATGAATGTGCCCTTACACACCTCAACAGTAGATAGAATAATAGGGCATGCATAAGAGGGAAGGGACGAAATTGTTAAAACGCAGAAGTGTGTACAGTGTCCGAAGTCAGTGCTGTGCTGAATAAATCAAATGTGAGGACTGTCTCACACAGGAAATTATCCCTGTGATCTGCCTGCAACGGCAACGCCAAATACTAAACTGGTCTATTTGTAAAAGAATCATGCCGAACACGTACATAATTAGTTCTCATGTGTAACGTGTACGTTACCATATAGTCAGACTACTTAATTCATTGTAGTGTCATGTTAACGGGAGTAAGTATGTAAGGAAGTAAGAGTCTAATCTTGACATAAAGACAAGTGTGTCCCATGTGGGATAACGCAAAAATTGTGAACAGTGTCCTATTGGTCACTCATGTCACCAATGTTTGTGGACTAAACGTTAGGGATTCCTGAGGATATGTGTAGTGAGTCAACCAATGGAATGGGTCTGCAGGGGTAGGGAGTGTCCACTGTGTACTGTTGTGGATACATCATGAATCCAGCTGAAGACTGGATGACTACAGTGTGTTGGTGTGGGTGTTTGGGGAACTAAGAGACATGGATATATGGGTAAATATGCAAGTGATGCAGCACAGCAATAGTGTATTGGTCAGAGCATTCGCCTAACGAACAGGCATTCACGGTCCAAGTCCCACACTAGCACATATCATTTTACATGTGGAATGTGTATATAAACATATTTATACATCATATTGCTGTACAACCTACATAAGAACATGTACATGTGAACTGGAGTACTGCATGAAATGTTTAATTATTGTCATTCAATCTCAGTGTTAGTGACATAATGAATAAGTTACTATTAAGCAGGTGTAAGCACAAATACGCAGTAGTAAACATATATAAGCACCAGTAAGCATGTTGAAGTGCGTTTGCATGGGGGTACTTTTCCGTTACTGGGGCAACACTGTTAATGCGGTTGCTGACTTCCGAATCCAGTGTCAAACCGTGCATTTGTGTTAGTCTAAACATGTGTGTGTAAAATGTAGAAGTTACAGTTGTTTTCATTTTGTTTTTACATTTTATCCATTTAACTGATTTGCACACAACTGTTATCATTAACATCCAAACAACACGGCTTGAGGTTGGAGTAGGAGTTCAGCAGCCACATTGAAAGTGTTTGCCCGAAAGCAGAATAGTGCAAAAACAAAGACAAAGGCCTTCTATTACAGCAGTCTATACATTATAGGGAAAGCAGGCATTGTAGAAAATGTTTTCATTGTCAAATACCTGTCCTTTACATTTCTAATTATACTTACTCGGCTTCTTTAAGCCGTGAGGATGTGATTACAGTCAGTAAACAGTGATCATTTGTTTTTTAAGAGTGTCAGGCATGGATTTAGGAAGGCATCGCTGAGCCTGGAAATAACTGTGTTTAAGATGTAGACATCTGTTGCTATTGTACAAGGCTTTTACATAATTAGTCCAAGCTGAAGCCTAATCTTAACAACTTGTGTCTTGTAAGCCCTTCACGGCAAACATATACATAGCAATTTCACTGTCTTTTAATCATCATTTCACAGGCCTCACAGAGGACTGAAAACTGTCTGATTACAAATGGTCAGCATGACTACGTCTTTGTAAACTGTAAGCACAGGCAGTTATTTCATGTTAGGCATTTCATGCAGTGTACATATCACCATGTCATGCCTAATTAACAGAAGAAAGGAATATCATGTTATTTGCAAGTATTTCCTTATTACTGATTTCCTGTCTGTGTGACTTACTGGGGCAGCACTTTAAAGCGTTCGCTCTGCTGTAATGCAGTACCTTAACACATCTGTCAGGCAGACATGTGTAAAATCAGACTAGTTACTTGGTTAAACATTTAATTATCAACACAAGCATTTTATACAGACGTGCTCAACAGGCATGTTAATGAACTGCATTACACCTGAATGATTGCATTAATAGTGTTGCCCCGATAACGGAAATGTAACCATTCCACAGTATAGGACATGTATTCAATTACGTAGATGTATGTGTGTTAATGTCTATATATATATATATATATATATATATATATATATATACACACACATACATAGATATAGATTATATATCCCAAGAACAAACCTCGTGACACCAAAGCATTAGAAAAGAATGAAAAGAAAAACACCAGCTCCTGTATTATGTGCTGGTGTTAATCCCAAGGCAAGCGTGTCTGTCCGACACATGGGTTCAGACTGTATTCTGGGTAATAATAGGGTTGCTGACATTACTCACCAGGCCTATTGCCAAATGTATGGGTATGTCTCGCCAACCCAGTCACTTGGCTGATTGTGACATATATGGCCACTATATAGGAAAACTACAAAACACGCTCCCCAACACATCCAGTGGCTAGACACTCACAGCCACCAACACACAGGATATGACTGACAAACACACACACCTGCTATGCCTCGGAACACCTACCTAACTACTTTAACACACTACAGCATTACACAGTTACAGAACGCGCTACCGAGATTACTGGATTACAGCACTCCAAGAGGTGTATTTCTAGGTGGGTGATATCAGCAGGGCTGCCAAAGTTGAGTATATGAATTGTACAGAGTGTGAGTACTCTAAAAGCACTGGTCTGTCCTCAGGCACACACACACACACACACACACACACGGCATGTCTGGGATTAGAACACTGACCTAACTACTTTATCACACTACTGCAATACGCAGTTACAGAATGCACTACAGAGACTACTGAGCTACGACTTTCCCAGAGGTGTATTCCTAGGTGGATGACATCATCAGCCTTGCCAAAGTTGAGTATAGGAATTGTACAGAGTGTGCGTACTCTAAAATGGATTGTTCTGTCCTCAAGCAGATGGACACACACACACACCAGTGGTGGGATCAGAACACCTGCCTATCTACAGATCACTATTACAGTACTACGCAGTTACGAGTCATGCCACAGAGATTATGCATTCCAAGGCAGTCATCATGACCTTCTAGGATTGTGGACATCAACAGGGGTGTTGACAGTTAAGATGTACATAGCTGTGAACCCGTGTGTTTAAAGTAGGAGTCCATCCTGAACAGGAGTATGCCCATCTGTGGAATGGATGACTACTATCACTAGACAGGGTTACAGTGGCCATGCACATACACATAGAAGCACATAACTTACATAAGGTGTCAGTGGGCATGCTCACACACTTAGTAGCACAGGGCTGTTTGGGATGTACTCTGATTGTAAACACAGAAGGCCACAGTGGCCATGCTCATACAGTTAGATGTACAGAACATGTTGTAATGGACTCCGGTGTTAGTAGTTGTCATTGTTATCAGGAACACTGCACTACATATGTCTGACACTGGTCATATACACATCTGCTGCTGTCCGTCACCTTAGATGTATCAGTCTATACCAAGCACAATACTACCACCCGCAGTGATGTCATGCTAGGAATGGCAACTGCTTGACCAACACAATGAGGCAATGTCCTCCTGTAATTATGAGGTTGTCCAGTGTCTGTCATTCTGGGATGACATGACTGACAGAAGACAAGCCTTTGTCACAGATCACATGCATCCATGACTCAAGGGAGTGGTGTTAATACCTAGGTCACATTTGCCCATATAGTGCCATTCCAAGGCAAATGTCCTAAACACAGGATAACAACCTGACACACAGAAGATGCTTGCATTGTATACTTATGCTAACCAGTGCTAGATGTGTTGCTGATGTAATCATGGCTGCTCACTGTAGAACCTACAATGGGGAATACTGACATCTGTGAAGTGAGGAATACCTGGCTGAAGGCTCTGTAGTGCACAATAGCACTACCACCATATAACTCAGAACCAGACATGTGGGCCATAACACTGGTACGGACCACTCCAGGTGATGGTATCCCCACATTCATAATGGCTACTCACATGTACAGACCAGTACTCCAACATAAGTCATCACAGATGAGCCAAGTGCAGGTCACGGTGTCAAAAGCTGCATTCTAGGATGTAATCCTCAGATACCACCATGTACTCAGACCACCAACACACATCCATACATATGGTATGACATATAATGGTACAACACCAAGTAATCTCTGACTGGTGGACTGTACCTATTCCTACAACAACTGTGCAGAGTACCCATGTACTGACACAGTTGCATCATGTGTTATGCAATGCAGTGATACCACTGTTTGTAACCAGGTCAGCTATACACATACCAGGGTCCCTCGGATATTGACAGCATTAACAGATGACTGTTGCTGTGCACCATTCAGAATGTACACAGCCTGACATGAAGCTATGATTGTACATGATGTTTATGTGGAGAGCAAATTGTTTTGACATTTGTGTAGGATACAACCTGAGATGTGAACAGGTCCCATGCAGCCTATATGTATGGCACTTGAGAGTGCAGCTTGTACCTGCGTAGATGTTATTACAGGGGCTCTGTAGTGTACATGGATATATGAATGTGTACCTGTTGGGGGGTGCAGTGTTTTATGTTATCTAAGACCCCATCTGGATGAACAGGTGTTATTTCCGTAGGTGCAGTACCTCTCATGCCATAGTGCTGTGAAGCACAGCAGGTCTTGTTGTTGCCATTATGTTTCATGACACAGCTATGGAATCCTCTGTGTTTGACCTCATAATATGTGGATGATTAGTTATACAGTAGCTTTGTGTGGCATTATATGGTGTATTTGCATCTTACTGAGGCTGACCATGGATCAACTTTCACTCGTGTGTTGACTCTTGCAACAATTACTACCTTCTGTGGTACAGTTTACGGCAGAGTATCACCGGTTTGCCTTCATGTTTGTGTTTGGTTGAATCCTATTTCTATTTCAATGGCACATTCACTGCACATATGTGAGTGCTTAATGTGCATTTGTGTAGGACCCAGCATTTGCACATGCATTGTACATCTGCATGGGTGCCATGACAGTCACCACTTTGCTCTTAAGGAGCATAACATTGGCTTTGAAGACTGACCATGTGTGGCATACTGTTAGCCCTGTTGGTGTGACTATGGTGATCCAGGTCATTGGTGTTGATGAAATCCAACATGCATTGAGCATGTGTGTTGGTACATGATGAGTCTTCCCAGTTCATAATGGGATAGCTGAGTGGCCATGATTATGGTTTCCTGTCTCAAAACTGGTATTCCCCATTACAGCACAAAGACAGTTGGGAATTCTGAGGCAAGGTGGATGATCTGTCACAAGGTGCAATTTGGATTACACTTTGGCACAAAGGTAGTTGCTCAGCATAATGTATCTTACATTGTGCAAGTGCAACTAGCATGGGGGTGTACATAACCCTCAGGAAGTTGGACACACCTGTGGCCCATGTGTTCCAATAAAGGATGATGGCCAAGAGGTGAGGTATGTGTTGTAACATGGTCATGCAGGGGTGCTCTTCAAAGCATTGAACCATATCTCAATCACTGCACAGATATGTTCTCCATGTTTCAGATTGCCGTAAGTGAGTCCATACTGCGTACAAGATTTGTATCATTGAGTAGCAAGATCCACAGTTTATTTCTTGGCTGTCCTTGTTGCACCAGTGGACTTTCACTTGAACCTGGCATGATGAGGGCACTATAGGGGAAGCATGAGCTGTTGCCAGTATCCAGATTCTCAGGGGTTACAGGTGCAGGCCCTGCCTGGCAAAGCATCATGGTCTGTCAACCATGTTATCCCAGGCAGAGAGATGCTGGATACTCTTTGAGTTACACCAGTGTATTACACGATTGTGGAATACAATCCTTGTCTGTGTACTGCTGCATCATTCTGGCCAATGGCAGAATGCTACCCAGGACTTGGGACATACCTGCATGGGCTACAAGACCTGACAGTTCCTACATGTGTTTCCATGCAGTCCAGGCTACTGCATCACAGGTCCTGCACAACAACATAGAATATGCCAGATACGTGTATAGTTCTAAAGGTGGTCTGAGTGTATGGGTATGTAGCTAATCATGGCAGACGGGCAGTTGACAGTATGTTTGCCCTCATATAGCTTGGTGTGTAACATAGTGCTAGAGTTTGCATTCACAAATGAGTACTGTTGGCCATGTTTCTGGCCACATGTTCTGAGGTGTGACACAATTATGCAAACTATGTCGTACAGTCTTTGTATTCTGTTCTTTGTCTATTCCAACTTGGGAGGCCTTTTGTTTGGCCAGATACTTAGAGGCCTCTGTGGATGTGTGTGATATCTGGTGGTATGTGTGTGTGTCCTTATTGTGTTCTGGCAAGGGTATGTGTTGGTTGTGGTGATGAGATGCATGTGTTAACCTACACCTCTTGACTGTCTTAGCCCAGTCATGGGTGTAGAATGGACTGCCTCCAAGCTCACCCCTGTAGCTGCATCCCAGACATTGTGTGGGGTGTGGTGTTAGGCGGGTTTGGCAGTGTACATGGCATAGAGATTGCATTCCCCCAGGATGGCCACATACACAAAGCTGACATTAGTAAACACCAGTAGCTGGCTAGTGGACATGCCTGTATGAGCATTCAGTACTACAATTACCACATACTGTATTTAGTTTACTTACTGCTTATGAAGTTGTTGTAGACAGTGATGCTCACATGTAAATATTTGTGTTATGGATGTGGCAACACTAGCTATTCCAGGAATATGGTAGCTACCTTTAGTAGCAATCCCCCTCTGAGGGCCACATCACATCCTGATAGTTGATTACAGATGATGCAAGTGTGAACAGGGTTGTATCCTTGTCTGGGTATATACTCACATACCCAGCAGAACCATGAGCTCTGTTGGGCACAGACACCCACTGCTCACACAGAGTCAAATATCACTAGATTCTGCTGCCACTATCGACATGATCAGGATATAATCAGATAGTATACACCATCACATATGAAGCAGCTATTACACATGGGCAGCAGTTTCCTACATCTTACACTCCTACTGCAGATGTCACACTGGAGTTAAAGATGATATGCACCCTGTTTCATTACCAGTACTGTCAACATATTTCCAAGCAGCTGTTAGTCTGGCAATGAGAGGTTAGGCTACACAGATCTAAACGTTTAACCAGTATGTCTCTACTGTCAATATACACTCTATGTAGGTGTGCACATAGCCATTTGGAACAGCCCTGTAACAAGGGTCAGTACACATTTGCAGAACATGTATACATGCACAGCTGTCATTGCTTGCAAACAATACTAGAGAGGTGGATATTAAGCAAGGTGAACATTTAGGCAAGGCTCAAAAGACAAACCCACCACCGTAAATAGCACAAGTAACCAGAAACTGAAGGTATTGCTACTCAACGCCAGAAGTCTAAACCTCAAACTGCACACACTCTAGGCACTCCTCAGTATGGAGAACATCGATATCTGTGCAGTAACAGAAACCTGGTTTAAGGCTCCAGAGAGCACCCCAGCACTACCAGGCTATAACTCATACAACACCTTTCGGCCACAGAACCCAGACCGGAACACAAAAGGCGGGGGTGTATCAATATTCATCAGGGATACTCGCACCTCAAGGTTAGTGGCTCAGTACAATGCATCAGAGATCATCTAAGTGCAACTGACAATGGGCGAAACTGCAATCCACATTGTAGCTTGCTACAGATCACCCACCATGACCCAGGACCCACTTTCCGCATTTCTGGGGACACTGGGAAATATGCAGGTCCTACCAAACACCCTAGTACTGGGTGATTTCAACTACCCAAACATTAACTGGGAGAACTTCTCAAGTACTAACATCCTTTCCCAATGCTTCCTAGAATTTATAAACTCAAACACCCTGGATCAACTGGTCAACACCCCCACCAGAGGGAACAACATATTGGACTTGGTCATCGCCAACATGGGTTACCGGTGTTCCACATCCATTGTCAACCCCTTGCTGGTTAGATCAGACCATAGACTAATCACTCTGGATATTCACATTCCGCCCACAACCGCAACCAAGGAAACCACTGTGAAAATCTTTTCCAAAGCAGACTTCATGTTGCTTATGACCAAAGTGGAAAGGTTCACGGCCCCCACGCCAATGGACAATGCTGTCCAAGATGCTGAAACCTATACAAAGGCACTCTATGATCATCTGCAGGAATGCATGGCTCGGGCTATCCCAAGTCAAACCTAGACTCACTCCTCCAAGAAAAGAAAACTGGTCTGGTGGACTCCTGCCATAAACAGGCTCTACAATAAAAGGAGGAATCTAGTACAGATAAGAGCGAAATCTCTAGAAGGACAGACATCCCTGATCAGTATCAGCAAAAAACTACGATCCCACATGATATCATCCAAGGCTCGCTTCAAAAGACAAATTTCCAAGGACCCTACAGATAACCACAAAGCATTCTTTAGCTATGTCAAGAAACTAAGTGGGAACTCTCAGATCTGCTCTGAGTTGGTACAGACTGGCACAAAATATACTGAACCGACTAATATTGCCAACATTTAGGCAGAAAGATTCAGTGCAAACTTCACACCCCCTCTCACCCCCTAAATGGCCCATAACCATACCAGAAGAATGTACAGACCCAGCAATCACCGACACACAGGTTAAAACAGCCCTATCCAAAACCAAAAACACAGCCTCAATGTGACCAGACAGTGGCCCAGGCTGTGTCTTACAAGAGCTCCAAATGAACTAACCCCTCACCTAAACACACTGTTCAAACCCAGCCACTCTACAGGCTACATACCCACAGAGTGGCGCACAGCAATAGTTATCCCACTCCATAAAGGTGGCGCCACAATGGATCCTGAGAACTATTGCCCTATAAAAGTCTAACTAGCCTGGTTTGCAAGGCTATGGAGTACATCATCATGTAACTCATTAACAGAGACATTGGGAACCTCCAGATGCTCGACCCAACCCAGGTCAGCTTGATTGAATGCAGATCATGCCTACTGAACCTGTTTGATGTCTTTCAGTCATCTAGACTTTAGGTGAGGAGTGTGGTAGTTCACACATACTACCTGGACCTCACCAAGGATTTTGACACCTTTCCCCACTCAGGTATTATTTATAAACTCACCCGCCAGTACATACACCCATACATCACAGGTTGGGTTGCCAACAGGCTTACATACAGAACCCACATGGTAAGCCTAGCAGCCTTCAGGTCCAAATCTTAACCAGTCACAACTGGATTCCCACAGGACTCCGTCCTGGGACCCCAACTGTTTGCCATATACTTCTCAGAGGTACACGCAAACACAGGTGGATAACAGCAGACCGTGTTTGGTGATTACTGCAAACTGGGAGCCATAATTGACAGTCCAGCTGCCACAGATGTCCTTCAAGGGGCCTCACATAGACCAACACAGGGTGTCAAAGTCATGGCCTCCAGCTAAAGGCCACAAACTGCATGGTTATTCCATTTTGGGAAAACTAAACACCCACATATTAACACATGAGTGACAGCCACTTTAATACAGATGAGGTAATGGGTATGTGGGGACTGCATTAGATAGTGATCTCTCCTTTGACAATCGTATCTCCAAAGTAGTTAGGACATCCTTCTATGTAGGCCATCTGATTACTTAAGGGTTCACATCTAGACATACTGAGGTTATTGTACCCCTTTACTCATCACTCATCAATCCCATCATCGAGTATGATAACCCATTTGGGATGTACCTCAGAAGACACATCCAACAGCTGGAGGGACCACAGACATACCTCGCCAAGAGGATTACTGGCCTCAGACATGTGTCCTATGCTGCCAGACTGAATGAACTCTTGCATTACTCAGTGGCATCTAGTTTACTCGGAGATGATTTTTGCTGGCCAACAAAGCCATGTCCAAGTCAGGCTTAATGGATATGTTCCACCTATGGGAATCCATGTCACAGTGAGCCACACACTGTAATGAGCTACACCTTGCCACAACCATAACTGGAAGATGCTGGAGTGACAGATTCCTGTCACAGGTACTCCTCATGCCTTGGGACTACATCCCTGATTACATTATATGGAGCCCCTCACTAACACTCCAGGGAAACCTTGCAGAGTGAATGGGAAACAGTGGATACACCCCAGGGATCCCACAATTGGCTCTGCTCCTCAGAGGGACAGTTAGTTAATCAACGGGGTGGTGACAGCTGACACATTTTGGCTAGACTTACAAATGGCCTTGGGCAGTTAGCCAAGTACCTACCTATGTACCTATGAACCTATGCATACAGTATCAGCACATGCTGATAGCTTAATTTACTATTCAGGTGTTGACTTACCTTGTGCCAATAGCAGTTGTGTGTGCAATAGTTGAGGGTGCCTATGTAGGATGTACACAGTAGATCACCTATACATGACAATTTACAGGTGGTCTTGTGTGTGTGCCATCTGTGTTTACTGTGTGTGCAGGTGGAGAAGGGTGTTAGTCCATAGGTGCCTACACTATCAGTGTGTTTGCTATATGTTCCCTCTTTGCCAAGGCATGGGCATATTGGGCATGTCTCCGTCTGCCTACTGGGGCTGGCTCAGGGTGTTCGTGGTCTGGGTCTCTCTGTGCCTCTGGGGCCCTTGGCAATGGTGGTGGGCTGTGAGGGCCTTCACCATTCTGTCCCTGCTGCAGCTGTTTATGCAGGATCATATTGTGTAGCATGGCACATACTATGAAGATTTGGGCACACGTGCCTGGAGAGTACTGCAAGGTTCCACCAGATATGTCCAAGCAATGGAACCGTGATTTCAGCATCCCAAACACATGCTCTATGATGATTCTGGTTGTGCGTGTGCCTCATTATGGCGTTCTTGCATGGGTGTGTGCATTTCTGATGGGAGTAATCATCCACAGTTCCAGTGCATAGCCAGCATCCCCCACCAGGTGGCCATATGGGATGTCCCCCCTGGCAAATACCTGATACAGCTGTGAGGCATGCCAGATGTGGGAGTCGTGATAGCTTCCAGGGCTGCCAGCACATACATCCATGATCATGCCCTGGGCATTGCACATGACCTGGCAGTTGATGGAGGGGTATCCCCTGCGGTTTATGTATCACCTACCCTGCTCACCGGGTGGTGACTTGATGTGTATTTGTGGCACTCAGTACCTCCAGGTATTTTGCCACACAGTGGAATAGATGCATATTGCTCGCCAACTCCTCCTGCATTCGGGGGAAGTATATATGCTCATTGGCATTTGGTAACATGGCATCCAGGAACTGGTGGAGTACCCTGGATGCTGATGCCTGTGAGATCCCCAGGATATCCCCATTTGGCCTTGTACCTGTGATTAGTATTCTCA
>NC_056741.1:226229876-226267376 GCF_019279795.1 Protopterus annectens
CAGGTACATTTAGGATGCACAGCTAGAGGCGCCTGTAGTCACTAGTCTAGTATACACCTATGA
Source organism: Protopterus annectens (assembly GCF_019279795.1). Classification (NCBI taxonomy): domain Eukaryota; kingdom Metazoa; phylum Chordata; order Ceratodontiformes; family Protopteridae; genus Protopterus; species Protopterus annectens. The sequence continues at coordinate 226,229,940 of NC_056741.1, forward strand.
ACCTACACACACACACACACACACACACACACACACACACACACACACACACACACATGTGTGTGTGTGTGTGTGTGTGTGTGTGTGTGTGTGTGTGTGTGTGTGTGTGTGTGTGTGTGTGTGTGTGTGTGTGTGTGTGTGTGTGTGTGTGTGTGTGTGTGTGTGTGTGTGTGTGTGTGTGTGTTTTTATGTATATATGTTTGTAATAAAAAATACAGATAGGTAGATAGGGATATATAAAGAAAGGTGTGTGTGTGTGTGTCCGTGTGTGTGTGTGTGTGTGTGTGTGTGTGTGTGTGTGTCCGTGTGTGTGTTTTAGTTTATTATCTATTATCTAAAGTTCATACGATAACATTCATAAAGTAGAAAAAAACAGCTCATCTCTGCAAACCATTAACTCTTTAATGAAAAACAATCTCAAAAACAAACAACATCCTTGCATCTGTGACTACATAACCATATACAGAACTGAAATACACATCATAAATGGCTTTTACTTGGGGTCTTTGATCCATAATTGCTGACTTATATATGCCAACTTCTAGGATGCACAACAGTGCTGAAAGGCAATATTCATCTTAACATTCAAAAGCTGTTCCTGGATGGCAGTCAAACAAGGCAGCAAATGATCAAATGCTTTAGTAAATTCAGCTGTTGGCTAAACGATAGCTTGACAGATGGAACTGCAACACTCCCTCTCTCTTTATCTGTCTGTATCTATCTGTCTATATACATAAACAGATAGATATATTATAGATATGTATGGGTATAAGTCAAAAGGTAGAATCGCATTTAGTAGATTTGTGGGTAGCAATAAAGAGAGAGACGCACAAATGAGTGAATATTCACTTAAGTGAATCACGTATGGTTGAGTTTAAATTTATATAGTGTAGGAAAGCTGAAGTATGCAGGAAAATTGATGTTTGTATGAAAAAAATGGATGGTGGCTATAAAGATGTACAAGACTGCATTATAGCAGTTGTGAATATGTATGTGTTCACACATTAGGGTCAGAGTTAAGGGGACAGAGTTAGTGTTCTTCATGTTCCCAATTGTCTGTATTCTGTGCCCTTTTGTCTTATGTAGTGGTACTGTTAAGGAAAGTGGTTGTAGAAAAGTAATGTGCAGTGGTTTGGGGTAGAGGCTAGGGATATGGGGTGTATATTATATTCTCGAAAGCCGACAATGTTGAATCTGACATTGTTGGAACGAGAATATCGAACACTCAGAATCACAAGCATGTAAACGGAAATCACCATAAGGGAAAATTTCCATTTACTGCAATGTAGTGCTGTCTCTGAGTTGGTATATTAAAGTATCGGGGGTGTGTGGGTGACACAGCCCCCACGTGGGGGATGCAGGGAGGCTTTCCCCCCTGCTTAAACCCGTTAGGATACTTTTTTCTTTTTTTTTTATTTTGTCTTTTCATAAGGTCGACGTTTGAAGACATCGACCATATGGTGTCGACCATATGTTGTTCGATGTTTTCAACCATCGATCTTATAATATAGACCCGGGATATGGGGTATGGGCATGGGTAGGGTGAGGGGCAGTAGTAATGGTAGGGTTAGGGTTAGGGGCAGTGGTAAGAGTAGGGGTAGGGGCAGGTGTAGGGTAAGAAGCAGGGGAAGGGTTAGGTGCAGGGGTAGGTGTAGGGTTGGGGACAGAGGTAGGGTTAGAGGCAGGGTAGGATTAGGGTTTGGGGCAGGGGCAGGATTATGGGTAGGGTTAGGGGCAGAGATAGGGTTAAGGACAGGGACAGGATTAGGACTGCAGTTAGGTTAGCACATATGAGTAAGGTGGTGAGGGGGCAGGGAAGGAAATACATCCAATAACAGGAGTGTCCACAGATGTTCTTTGTAAAAAAGGATACAGGGTGTAAACAACATGTCCTACGCAGGTCACCTGAAAGTCCTATCCCTGAACTTGGCCTCCTACACACTGATGAGGGATGATCAATGCCTGGTACACAAGGCATAATAAAATGCTGCTCTGATGAACCTTCTGCATATCTACAGAACTAACAGCATCAGAATTACCCAATATGGAGACCTAAACCTTACTTGCAACAAAAATAGGACATGTTGGAGGGACAGGTATGCATCTCAGAGACTACTCCTTCTCTGGAAACGGCTTCCCATTCATTTTAAGCAGAGCTCTTCCTTAATCCAACTCAAGAGTAACTTTAATCAGTGGATGTAGAAATAGAAATTTCACCCTTGGTCTAGCACCTTTGTCACCTATGTCATTAATGGACAGAGACAGGCTGTAAATGCTTGAGCATCCGACCCCTAGCCTATACATACATATATATATATATATATATATATATATATATATATATATATATATATATATATATATATATATATATATATATATACATATATATATATATATATATATATATATATATATATATATTCACATACCTGGTAGACTAATCTTAAAGTTCTGAAACTTGTCAGGTACATTTAGGATGCACAGCTAGTCTTAAAACGCACCTGTGGTCACTAGCCTAGTATACACCTATGAACCTATATACACAAACACACACCCACTCACGTGTGTGTTTTGTGTGTGTGTGTGTGTCTGTTTCTGTACGTTATGTATGTATGTTTATAATAAAAAAAAATACAGATAGGTAGGTAGAGATATATAAAGAAAGCTGTGTGTGTGTGCACGCGCTTGGGCGCATGTTCTTAAACTGACCAGTCAGATTTCAATCTACACATCATGTTGTCCTGATCATGTGTTCAATGACTGATCCTTACAGTCTTCAGAAACCCTGCCACTGTTTTGAAAAGTTATTTATCTGGGAAAAATCTTTCAAATATAAAAATACCCCCACAAAAAAAAAAAAAAAAAACAGCAAATCAATAAAACAGTAAGAGGAAGTTCCAGAAAAAATACAGTTCCAAACTCAAATACATTAGTAAGTTTGCTAAATCTGCATAAAAAAATAACAAAAGAAATAGAACAAAACAGGAATAAGGTGTGCAGCACAATTTAAACAAACTTTACCATAACAAGTACACTAAAAATTCAAATTTAAGTGCACTACCTGATCAGAAATTGTAAAACATAAAAAATAACCTCCTTTTAGAATGTGGTATGATCTCTCAAGCCTTCATCTTCAGTATCAGACTGGGGTCTCTAATCATCATTGTGATCCACATATGTATACATGTATCTTTCTAATCTGAGTGTTTTTTGTGTTTGTATTATTATGCCAGCTTTTTATTGTGTAAAACATCTAGAGGTAAGATGCTAGTGACTGTTATTACATGTTAATGAATACTTCACCCAGTATCACTGCTGATGGCTGCTGTAATAACAAAAGTGCTTGAAGCATAGCGTACATCACTGTAATATCTTACAGATGCTGTTTTTGTGGCATGAACATCATCAGAAAGAGACTACTCTTAAAGGAAAACTCCACCTTAGAACTTTAAAAACATATTGTTCATTGTGTCTTTGTTTTTGAGCTATGTTAATGCCTCAAAATCACTCCAAGTGCTTCTTTTACAATTTTAATGTGTTTCTCTCAAAATGGCAGATGATGGGGCCTGCCTTGGTAATGTGATCTTATTTTCTTGCTTTCCTTCCTTCTTCCCAGAATACATTTCAAGTCCTCTTTATATGACTCATGCCAGACATAAGGAAGTGGTGTTGTTTTCTCATGCCATTAAAATATAATGGCAGGACTGTGAAGCACTGTCATCTAAACACACCTTCTTTAAAAGAGCTGCTTCTCTGTTTACCTGACTGACACTCATTTATCTCTCTTGACAGAGCTTGTTCTATGCTATAAATAGCTGTTAGCTACTTGCAGCAAAAGAAAGTATATAAAAACATTTTTTTTGTAAGAGGAGTCTTTTGTAGTCCTAACAAACTTGATAACCCCTCCCCCCATACTCTCATGCTGAGGTGTGAAAACTCTCACTACAGTAAATAATCCTTGCTGTACATTTACAAATGACAAGTAGTAGGACTCTAAACGTAGTCTGTCTGCTACTTCCCAATGCCTTCAGTGGGAGGATTTTTCTTTCTCATGAATGATGCAGACTTAAAATGTGCTTTACTAGTTCCTCAATTACTCCTGTCATGTCCCCCCTCCTTTTTTCTATTTTCTATTTATTTATACTTTGGTAACCAGGAAAGTGAACTGGTCCCAGGACACTTTTCAGCCACAACATAAGCTACACTGGCAAATAATAGTTATTAAATGTACTTAACAATACAAATAAAAAAATACTGAGAGAAAGACATTGACCAAGATTGCATGTGGAACACATAGCCAATGTGTGACCAAGTAAATCACTGAGCAACATTTTCTAGAATGTATACATTAATAATGCTTAACATATTGCGCACACACACACACACACACACACACACACACACACACACACACACACACACACACACACACACACACACACACACACACACACACAGTGTGTATGTATGTGTTTCTGTGTATGTATATAAACGACGTGTACAAAAACATGTGTGTATGCATGTAAACACAGTTAAGCACTTTTGATTTCCTTTTCTTACTGTTCTTAATGCAAGGGCACATAGTAAATGTATGTTAACGCAAATTCAGCTGTATATTATGGTTGCTCTCTGACAATGCAAGGGAAGTCGGTGGGAATCTCTTACAATGGATCTGCATGTACCAGATCTGCACCCCCCCTCTGGAAGGATTTCACACAAAGCAAAAAAGACAGTTTTTATGAATAGTATCAGTGCACCTAGTTGATAGGGTTGCCACCTGACTCTTTCTGCAGTTCTGGTGTGTGTGTGTGTGTGTGTGTGTGTGTGTGTGTGTGTGTGTGTGTGTGTGTGTGTGTGTGTGTGTGTGTGTGTGTGTGTGTGTGTGTATGTGTGTGTGTGTGTGTGTGTGTGTGTGTGTGTGTGTGTGTGTGTGTGTGTGGTTGAAAATGGTCAATGCATTTATAGTTTACAACAAAAAAAATATTTCCTGACTTTTCTCTAAATGGCGCAGAAATCTTTGCTACTACTCAAGTTATCTTAACACAAACTATTATAAATAACATTTAAAGCTTAGAATGTGAATGCTGTGTTGCTGCTTATGTAAATTTCACAGCTTTCTGTCTTTTTTTTATATCAGCTGCTGTGTTCCTGACATTAGCAGGATTAATTACCAATCTAAGATTGGCAGCAGTACCTGACAGGGTAATGTACAGATTTAACTGTGTCTATGATAAGTCATGCAGGTGGAGACACATTTCTCTACAAAGTATGTGATAAGTTGAGTTTAAAAAAAAATGTAGGTGGGCTTTCCCTTCTTTTGACTCCAATGCAAGGAAATAAAATTTTAAAAACCACAAGCAGGTTTCTGGTACATACACAATGCTGGAACCATATTGTGGGGAGAAAAGAAACACAACAATTGAGTTAAACTGCAGGGTGGAGTGCTCCTTTAAAGAAAACCATTGAGTATTTGGTTAACTTTATTTTTAAATATCCTGACAAGTTATATAATCTCAGAAAAATGTTCCTACATCATAGCACTTAAATAATAATAAAAATCCATTTATAAGTGTTTTTGCTATCCTTGCTGTTACCATGTAGTGCCTTCCTCACATTAATGGCTATTTTTTTCTGCATTGGTTGGCCATGGCCATATTACCAGCTGGGGTGAGAGTCAAGGTAAGGCAAGCCATCATTTGTGTATGAATTCAGATTTCTTGTTATTTGTTACACAAAGTGAATAGTGATGTCAGTGCAGGTCTCCATCTGCAGACAGACATTGTTTATTTCCTAATCATATTGCTTGATTTGATCCCATAATCTCTAATGTGAACTGCTGTCCTAGACAGAAATCATCTGCCCTCCTACTGGGATAGGCAACCTGGCAAAAACCTGACCCCAATTTAACTCTTCAGAGAACAAATACACTCATTAAATTTAGGTGCCCGGAGTCATAATCAGGATTCCATTTCTCTACATCACAGAGTCAACTATAAATTCATTTTTGTGCCAGAGCCTGAGCATGGTGCCAACTATATTTCCAAATTAATTCTTGTCAATTCATTCTCCAAGATAATTTTGTACTGTTCCGCAGAAAAAAGCTAATTTCGGTGACAACAAGAAAATATGAGTGTGAAGCCTTTTGTGATGGATATGAAGCTCTGAGAAGAGTGAAAGCTCTCATCTTTTGTTTTTACTTAAACTGTGGGCTAAAGAAGCAAACTTAAATCCTGTTTCCTTGTTTTTAATAAGAATGCAAGGTGATCTTTAAAGCAGATCTTACGTTAGTATTTTTTGACAACAGTTTATTTGAGCACATCATATGCTGTTATCATTCCTATGTTTTGGTTTGTTCTACCTTAACAAGTGTTTACTACTCCACTTCCTCAGTACTAGGTTTCATTGAATGATAATGAGCTTTCTCATCTTCTTCTTTCAGCTTTTTCCTGGTTAGGGGTCGCCACAGTGGATCACCTGTCCGCTCATGATTTGCAGTGGAGTTTTATGGTGTCGAGTTGCCAGCCCGGCACCCAACCTTCCAGTGAACACACACACACACACACACACACACACACACACACACACACACACACACACACACACACACACAAACACACCTAGGGCCAATTTGGAGTGCCCAATCCACCTACTGCATGTCTTTGGGATGTGGGAGGAAACCGGAGCACCCGGAGGAAACCCACGCGACCACAGGGAGGGCATGCAGACTCCGCACAGAAGGCACCCCAGCCGAGGATTGAACCGGAGAACATCTTGCTGTGAGGTGACAATGCTAACCACTGCACCACTGTGGCTGCCCAATGAGCTTTCTGATACAGAACTGTTTTTTTTTTTTTCTGACAGCCATTATCATTGATAAAATCTGTAATAAAAAAGACATATACTGAAGGTCAAACATGAACATAATGATAAATTACAATGACTTAGAAACATCTGGCTTCCAGGAATTATTTTACATTCATTCATTCAATCATTCAGTCACAGATGCCTGCATTCTTCATGGTTACAATAAAGATGAAACCTCTCCTGGCATTCAGTTGTTTGAAGGCAGACACACACACGCACACGCGCACACACACACGCGCACACACACACACACTCTGTCACCTATGGAGCATTTCCAATTTAGTTATGGCATGTTTTGGGGATGTGAGGCAAGGAGAAGACCTGTCAAAAACCCTCAGAGACACAGAAGGGTATCCAGACTCCATACGAAATGCACCACAATTGCAGTACCCAGCACTTTTAGGTAAAAATGTTAACTGCCACATCACTGAGCCATTCAGACATTTACATTGCATACACAAGTTACTTTTTGTCATATTTCCTTAAAATTCAGTGTAACCACCATTGTCTTTATCACCAAAACTCTTTGTGTTAATTAATTGTAAACAATAATTTTGACTTTAATATTCTCAATGTTTGAAAGGAAGATAATTGCAATTCTATGGAAGAACATGAAAATCCAAGACAGTATTATTCAATGTATTCAACTAAAGCATATAATACTTTTTATGTAGTTTCAAAATTAAAATCTACAGGTTTCTGTTATAACAGAAAGTAAGGAAGTTTGGTCGTGCTGATTCAAACATATGTTTTTGCAGACTGCTGTGAAATGATATCAATGTCAAGCACTCATTTTTTGGGAGGGGATAACTATACAAACTATGCTGCTACAGGATATATTAGAAGCACATTTTTACTTGTTTTCTTGGTATATCTTTTTCTACAGTTGTGCCAAGTGCTGCTACCATCATCATTGTTGTATGTGTGGGATTCTTAGCTCTAATGGTAATACTTGGTGTTTTCCGGATTCGCTCCATCCATCGCCGTGTTGCACGAGAACAGGGAGGTGGGAAGGAGAATGATATGTTTTGGGATGACTCAGCTCTGACAATCATCGTTAATCCAATGGAGGTGAGTAAAGTACTAGAATGGAGCTTGAGTTGTAAAGTGGGTGCTGTGTAGTGATTAACATTAACATTTATATAAATGAAGCCCACAACGTATGTATGTTCTATACATAACAAGGAAAGTGTATATTAAATATGAGCCTGTGTGAGACAGTGCAGTTTGTGAAAGTAAATCTAGAGGCACTTGTGACTTCGGCATTAAGGGGAAACTAAATTGATATTGTAATCAACCTATAACAGCACTTTCTTGCCAATAAAATATTTGTGGATCAGTTTATTAAAAAAATAGTGAAATAAAAAAGATGTTGTCTTTTAGATATCTGAATCTTAATGTTACCATGAAAGCACCAGACCAGCAGCATGGCCCATGTGTCCTGAACTCATTAAGCACTGTGGTATCTGTTAGAGATGGCAAAGAGCAAAGGTACATAGATTGGGTAACCGACACAACAGACCAAATTATGGAAAAAAAACAACAGGAACCAGATCCAAAGTTTTATTGCACTTAGCGCCTCAGCCAATCCAGCCTTCAAAGAGTACATTTTTACATAAGAACATTCCCCTATAAATATACCCCTTAATATCAAATTAATCAATGAAACAGTCAATAAAACAATTACATCAATTAATGAATGCAATTTAAAGCAAACATTTCCAATTTATTTCTCTGTTTAACACCCTTGGTGTAAAAGTATCACATTTTAAAATAAACACAGGTTTCCTTATATAATAATACATTTTTAATTAATCTCTCATCCCCCTTTCTTGCAAAAACCTTTTCTAAAATTGTTGCTTTTAACAAGCTACTATAACTATGATGTTTCTACATAAAATGCAGAGCTATAGGGCTTTCCAGTTTCTGTTTTTTAATGTCACTGATAAGTTCCTGCAACCTAATTCTAAAGTTTCTCTTGGTTTCCCCAATATAGAATAGGTTGCAGGGATATCACAAACTATACACTACACATTCTGTGTCACAACAAAAATTAATGTTTGGTATAAATACTTTCTCATTAATTCTATAAAAACTAGATACTATATGACAACATATATTACAATTATTACAAGGTGCAGTGCCCTTGTATCTTAAAGGAACAGAGACATTCACTGCAGGCAATAAAAAGTAAGCTTTCACTAACTTATCCCCCAAATTTTACCCTCTTTTATAGGCAATATAGGGTGTGCTGCCAATAATTTGATTCAACAATTCATCTCTCAATAAAAATTTCCAATAATGTTTAACTATTTCCCAAATTTGTTCATTTAAAGTGTTATACGTAGTAACAAAAAACATTTTTTCACCATTGTTGGTTTTATTTCTATTCATAACATCCACATTCCCATTATTATATTTGGAGAGGTTGGTGTCAATTATTTTATTTAAAGATTCCATGATCGAATCTTCACTATAGCCTCTATGTACAAATATAGACAAAGTCTGGCGTATTTGTTTTTGTAAATCAGGTATATTGTTACAAAGCCTTACAAAGCCTTGATAGTCTAATCATTTCCCCATAAGGTAGAGCTTTGATAGTATGTTCAGGATGGCAACTAGTGCCATATAAATACTGGTTTCCATTATCAAATTTACGATGAACCATAGTTTTAATAGAACCATCCATTCATGCCAGTTAGATGTACATCCAGAAAATTAATTTCTGTACCACACTGTAAACCATCAAATTTAACATTGTAAATATTATTCAACTGAAATAAAAATTCTTGAACTTTATCTAACCCTCCCTGACAAATAAAAATCAAACCATCAATATATCTAAAATAAAATAAAACATGTTATTCTACGAACTCATTTTTATATATATAATCCATCTCAAATTTGGCCATGAACAGATTTGCATACATGGGGGTGAATGGTGCCCCCATGGCAGTACCACACAGCTGATGATAAACAACATCATTGAAACTAAAATAATTGTGCAGCAAACAGAAGTGAACAAGCGCTACCATGTAGTGAGACATAGGGCTGTCATCCAAAAAATATTGTAATGCCATTATACCATCATTATGTTTAATATTAGTATATAAACTGCATACATCTATGGAAATCCAAAACCTGTTGGAGTTCCATTGTATGCCTGATATCTTTTCCAAAAAATCAAATGAATCCTTAATATAGGAACACAACCTCTCCACACAGGGCAATAAGAAATTATGTATAAGGACACCCACATTATGTAAAAAGTAATTAGTGGCAAACACTATGGACCTTCCTGGAGGGTTAATACTATCTTTGTGTAGTTTGGGAAGACAATAAAACATGGCTAGATTACATCCATCAGTATTGAATTTAGTGTCAATGTCCTTTTTAGTGAAGTACCCCAAACAACATCCCTTCTCTATTAAAACAGTAACATTTTCCATTGCTCTTACATACATACTAACATCAGAAGCTTCATATGTTGTATTATCATTCAAGTTTTGCAAACACATATTAAGATATTGTGAATAATAAAGCACTGCAATCTTATTGCCCTTATCAGAACTCTTTACAATCAAATCATGCCTAGCAGTAAGATTTTTAAGAGCAAGCCATTCATTCTTAGTCATATTATATTGGGGATGAGACATATTCTTATATTCCTCAAAAAGCTCTTGAACAGAAAAATTAAGCATTTCTGAAAAACAACGAACAGTATTATTTACATTAAGGGGAATAAATTTACTTTTAAAATGCACTACATTGGTATCAAGTAAACTGTATGCATTTGCCATATCAGTATTAAAATCATCAGAAACACAAGAATGGAAACTATCATCTTCACTACGTTTCAAAGTTAATATAATCATGTTATATGTGGCATGTGTCCTGAATTCAGTAATCACCGTGGCATCTGTTAGAGATGGCAAAGAGCAAAGGTAGATAGATGTGGTCTCTGCTGACATGGATAGATCATTCTTCAAGCTCGGTTACAGGCTTGGGGGGGGTGATTACATAGACGGACAGCTGTTGAAGTCCTTCTTGGTAGTACTGGGACTGTTGCCTTTCTACTTGCTTAATCTGTCTAGTAATGCATATCCTAAAAAGGTTATTGTAGTCAATAATTAGTCTAACTATTCTTACAGAAGAATGGTAACTTATTTTACCCTGGATAATATGTCTTTAGAAATCAGTTGTGCTAAAAGGAAGGATTTTATGACTACATTTGCTACATGGTAGCAAAAAGAAAGAGAATAATCACCCTGGATTCCAAGATCTCTGACTGCATTATAATTTTAGATGCGAGTATTAACTATACTGTAAGTTGAGGGAGATAGTTGTTTGCCAAATGTGACAACACTACACTTTTTAACATTTTATTTTAGCCCCACTTAGTTTCTCCTTTACTATATGAGTATGAGAGAGAGATTTCACAATTATGTTCAGTTTGTAGTCACCTGTAGACTTCGCTAACCAAAGATCCTGATTCCCAGTATGGAGACTGGAGAAGTAGATAAGAAAAAGGAACGTTCCAGTATTGAGCACTGGTGCATATCACGGACTCCCTTTATACTTTCTGTGGACGTAACTGCAATCTCCAAAGCTATGTATGTTCTGTCTCTCAATGAGCTAGATAGCTACCTCATCACATATGGATCTATTTTTAAGGAACATAGCTTATTAATAATGCCATAATGAACTATAGTGTAAAATGCTTGGGCTAGATACAAATAAGCTGTGTGAATACAACGGCAACTATTTAAAGCATGTGAGACCTTCCTGAAGAAGGTAACTAAACTAAGTAGCTTTGATCTCCCTTTGACAAAGCCAAACTGATGAGGGTTTAGACTGTCACTTTTTTATATTTCAGTTTATAGGGTCAGATATGATGTGTTCCATGGCTTTGCAGATTAGACTAGTCAGGCTGATTAGTGTGCAGTTTCCTGAGGCAGTGGTAGGACCACCACTCTATCTCACACACACACACACACACACACACACACACACACACACACACACACACACACACACACACACACACACACACACACTCTCACACACACACACTCTCACACACACACACTCTCACACACACTCTCTCTCACACACACTCTCACACACACACACACACACACACACACACACACACACACACACACACACACACACACACACACACACAATCATACACACAGAACTAGAAACTGGAAGAAGTGTGCTTCTTCATTTTGTGATTTAAGCAGTTTAATTTTATGCGTGTATAATATAGAAATGAATACAAAATGTTTGTGTTAAAGAGATTATTACTTTAAATTGGAATTTGAATACTTATTTATTATTTTATTTTAATTTTTTGATATGCTTCATTGTATAAAATGCTGATTTAGAATTGTAATTTGAATCTGAAATTTAATACAAACAGATTAAGAACTTGAATGGCTAGAAGCACAAAGCCCGGACTATAATCCAAACAACATGAGTTTGAATAGGGCTTATCATGGGGAAAGGAAAAAATGGCAGTGCCACCTGCTCTCCTCTCCATTTCCAGAAGACAGGGAATGATGCTGGGGACATATAGCTAGTCCCATAAGTACTGAAGGTGATAAGAACTGATTCTACAGTAGATTTGCATAGTTAGACATGCCAGTATGTGTCTGTGTTTTTTTTTGGGGGGTTGCTCATCACACATTTCAAGCCCACTTTTAGATGATGTCCACCCATTACAATTAAGGAGATAGAGCTTACCACAAGGCCCCAACTCTACAGTATGATGATTAGAAATAGATTCCATAGCCCAATGACAATACGACATTCCCAACTGAAAGGCTGAAACCACCACACTGAAGGGATATGTCTGGATACCCCACAAAATATGGTAGCCCTAGGGAGAGAAGGGGCTAAGGTGGAAGGTAAGGAGCTGAAGTTAGTGGTAGCTGATTCAATAACAATAATTAAAAAATAAAACGTCTGGCTAGTTCAAACTTCTTTTGATACTAAAAAAAAATAACATATTTCATCAGTTTAACAGCCTTCACCTGAAATACAAACATGATGAGATGTGTATTTATGTGTCCCTGTCCATAGCAACCACTTCGCAGTAACAGTGCAGAAAACAGACACCAACAAAAAGTCTATATGTTAAACATTTAAAAAAATGTGTTATAGCCATAAGTCACATTGAGGTTATATTTGCCCATTATGATAATAATACTTGCCATGTTATATTTATCCCTTGTTCTTGGGTGAGTGTTAAAATCCCATAAGACAAGTGACAAGACTTAGTATTTACTTTAGTCGATGGCATACAATATAATATTATGCAGTAACTCTTTACTAGTGATATCTGACACTGTGAATGATCATCTACAACCATGAAGCAATTATAACATATTGAGAAACATATTCCTAGGAGCACCAACAGTGAAATGAATAGGATACAGGTAATGTTTGTGCTGCTTTGAATGACTGCTCTCAAAGAAACTGGAGCCTGTGAACAATTTTCATAATATGAGCTTCAAAATGCCTTCAATTATATGATATTACTAATATAACTTGGCAGATTGTTCCAGATTTTGGGTTGCTACAGTGGAAAAGATCCCTGCTGCCATATAGTTTGCATGTAATGACACAGATGACATCCAGAGTATTGAAGAGCAAAGACTCTACTTAGGGGGAAATACATTCCTGAGATAGGACAATGTTCTAAATGGAATAATTTGAAAATGAGGTTGTTGGAAGAAGTTCATCCAGCTAAAAAACAGTGGGAGATTTCATTCTTCTTGGAAACATGGTTATACTCTGAGCTGTTTAATGTTACTTTGTTGATATTTATGTGTCTTAACAGTTATCACAGCACAGAGTTATCATTTTAGTTCCTTTTGCTTCATAAGGATATTTCAAGAACTGATTATTGACACATTCCTGCTGCATTGCCAAGATCCTCTAATAACGTATTGTGTGATATCATATAGGTTCATAGGTTCATACTAGGCTATCTGCCCTAGGGCATTTACAAGCCTAGCCAGAGTGTGTTTGGCTTTCGCCACCCATTTTAAATGAATTTTGCTATGCCCTTTTTTGAGGTTAGTATACTGTGCCTCTGTCTAACAGTGACACAGAAGTGATACCCAGAGTAAAGCTACGATCTCCCATCCACTCATCCACTCAATGATCTTATTTCAAGCCTGCAGACTATCTTTTGCTCTGCTTCTCCTATCTCCCTGGTATAGTTTGTCTGTCTAGTTATAACAAGCCATTTCCACATTTCTTTCAAGAACTTTGTGTACTCAAGTTATAATTCAATACTCAAGTTAAAAACATTAGAATGACCCGGTAACACCTACTTACTCTCTGCTTTTTTCTTTGTAATCTGTTGATGCTCTTTTTTGCCAGTCTGTTGTATACATCTACTTTTCTCTATACCGCATTGCGTTTCATCACTGTTTTTCCTTTCTGTCCATGCTGTTAGTCTTTAGAAACACTACTCTGCATCATATTTTCCCATTAACGTTAGGACTAGTGCAATTATTAAGAAATTCAGGAGGAAAAATAATTGCTAGCATGCATAATTACTGCATGCTTTTAAATTCTATAGTTTGTGTTTGGAGTTCACGACTGAGGACGCACAGACTAAAACTAATAAGTGTATTACTCTATCAGTCACTTTCAACCACTCCTAAGGCCCTAGATGAGGTCAGCACTGATATGGTCTTGGAGCTAGTATAGCAATGTACTATTAATTATAGATTATAATTTGCGGTGGAAGCCCAGAAACATTATTCTACCCTAGAGCATTCCGAATGAACATGCCTTTTCACCTAGTTAATGTGCCTACCACACCAAACCAAATGCAATAGTCTGCAATCAGTCTAGCACCAATATTGCAAAATCAAAAATCAATGCAAAAGGCTTAATGTGAAAACTAAAGCTACATTTCTGAACTAAAGGTAGGAAAGCTATTAAGTATTACAAGATAGTTTAGGAAAGTAACCAAAAAACTTTGCTAGACTGGCTAACCAGAATCAATTCATTACTTTGACAACTTAGAATGTAAATTTTAACCAAAAAAGTGTCATATAAGACTTTGCAACATCCTTTGCTTCACAGCTCAATACAGGAATGCATCTTTCTAAATAACCTCTTGACCTTTCATCAGAAGGTATATTTGACTTTTCTACTTGTGTTCATTTTAATAATTTTTGTTTATGTATAGTAAATCAGTGCCTGAGAGAAATCCCAAGCTATGACAAAATGGCACAGATGCCCTTTGCCAAAGTTCCTCTGCGCATGATATACCTTTATTACTGTGCACTTAAAGTACATTATTGAAACCCCACTTCTATCAGGAAGATTTAGACTAGGTTATTATCACAAAAGTGCCTCTTTTTGGGAGAGACCCAAGGTAGTATTGATATGGACAAGTGGTAATGTGGCCATGGTACTTGGCAACTTCCCTTTCTCTTTTGATAAGTGCC
Organism: Protopterus annectens; assembly: GCF_019279795.1. NCBI lineage: Eukaryota > Metazoa > Chordata > Ceratodontiformes > Protopteridae > Protopterus > Protopterus annectens. Next base: position 226,245,287 of record NC_056741.1, read on the forward strand.
ATGGAATCTTGTCCAATCACCTGAGCTACCACCAACTCAGGCAGATGCACACTCTGTTTAATGTCTCCTCTAAAGAACAATACACTTAAGACCGCAGTATCCCCTTATGCTGCACTACAGTCTTAGTACTGAAAAATTATTCCGACTACCTGCTGTAGACTTGAACCCCAACTTTCTGATTTTCAAGCACCAAAGGCAAGTGTGCTACTTGTTGAGACACTGAAATGCTATGGATATTGCAAATGGCACACTTTTGCTAAAGTCCCAAGTTTGACTCTTACTGACTTGTGCCATTCTTGCATTATTAGCAAACATTCTTTAAAAAATGAGATCCTGCAACTAAAATGCCAATACTGGTTGCATGACTTGATAAAAGGACAGAGTACTACAAATTCACTACTGAATCGTCAGTGCAAATTATATAGATGAAGTGAGTTAGTTATATACCTCTCGACCTACAGGCATTGAAAATAGGAACAAAGGCTCTTGAGAAGTAGTAACATTCAACTAAAAATCTGGGCTCTTCCCATTTCCGGTAGGGATGTGAGATACTACTGCGAAACATATTTAAAAAACTAGAGAGTAACCAAATAATGGAAAAATGTAAGCACATTGTCAAGGAGACAATGTAAAATCTACAGACTTTACTGAACTGCATTGCAAAATTCTACCACACAAGGTCTTTTATTTTTGCTTCAGCAAAAGGGAAGTGTAACATTTCTGTCCTCTTATTTAAATTATTATTGCCATTAGTATGTTCCTTATTGTGGCTCAGGCATCTGCTGGAACTGTCAAGGGAGAGAAGAGGAATGGCAATGCTTAGTCTGCATGGCTCTCACTTCGAGAGAAGTAGGCAAGGGTTGAAGCACTCTCAGTGGTAGAACTACTTAAAAAGACCAGGGATCCCACAAATGGTGATGTCTGCATGGAGGGAGAGTTGGGCCATGATTATGTCATGTGTAAAAGTATGGCATTTATGACAAGGCCTTTAGCACACCTACCCCTTAGATGCTCTTTGTTTGATGTCTCATTCTATCTTCTTCTGTCTCTTAGCCCTATATTCTTTTGTTGTCTTCTCTCTCTCTCTCAGTCCATCTCTCAACTCTATATTCTTAGACCACTACTTAGATAGCTCTTACGCTCCTACATCAATATCCAGTACATTTTGCCTTCTTGCCTAATTTTTTGATGTATTTTTCTTCTAGCAATCAATCTCTGTGGCTTATCCAGTCAAGACAAGCCTCAACTATACCTCAGCCACTCCATTCCATGCCTCTACAACCCAGTCAAATAAGGAGCAAAGTTAATACCTTCCAGGAACGTAATTGTATGTGAATATTACTTTTCTAGTTGCATCTTGTAAATTAGTCTGTAAGCACACCACCAAATCCACTGTTGCAATAGCCCTGTTACGTCCTGCTTTGTTACCCTGTTAGTTCTCTAATTTGTGTTGGATACCTGGAAACTGCTTTGAATAGTTTAAATCCTCTCTAAGGGAAATTGGCCCTACCTGTGATTATACTCCCTTTCTTCAGCCTAAAGAAGCTTGTGCCCAGTTAATCTTTATTTGTGTAATACATACCCCCCCCCCCAACTTACCTGTAGCTTTCACTGATTGTTTTTCTTAGTTTTGGCTGTATTGGTGCATTTCTGCTACTCTTGTTCTGATCAGCTCTGTTTGCCCTTGCTATGCTCAGGCTTACTCCGCTCCTCTACCCTACCCCATTTCCCACCTACCTCCACATCAATTACCTTTATACCTACCCATACCCCTCCTAGCAAACCTCTTCCTCCTATCATACTCTCCTAACCTACTTACTTCTCCCACCAACTTCTAACCCATCTACCTCACCTGCTATCTTTACACCTCTCGCATACTACTCCATTCCACCCTGTAGTCATCCTAGTCCTTACTATTATACATTTTGTCTAACCTACTTTCATAATACTTCCTCCCACCTCCTATAGACCTGATATCCTATCACTCCACTATCCTATCACTTACTCTACTTAACTAGCCTACTTATCACGCCCATACTTACCTATAACACTAACATTCCTAATCACCTTGTATATATCTCTACAACTTTATTAGTGCTACAAACTGCATCTCTCTTACACACATAAACACACCTTTATAAAATGTCTCTTACCTCCAATACTATTCTGTTTACTCACTCTATATAATACCTCTATCTCCTTCTACAATTATCATCACATCAAACTATCTTTATATAAACAAACTTCTTCAACAGAGTCTATATTACAAAAGTAATTAGGCGTGAGCGAAGTGGAAGACAAAATATTTAATATAAAAAAATAAAAAATAAATAACACACTGCAGGTCAGATAAGCGCTTTCACTCCCTTAGAGCTTCTTCAGATCACAATGACCAGAGTACACAGAAGCATTTATAAAGCATCACAATAATTGAATAAATAGTGCAATCTAATTAATCAATTAAACTCAATATTCATTATGTAATACATTAAAATCTATCTGAATAAAAATAGCCATGTAAAGGCAGAACAAATAAACAAAGACATATATGCAAATACACATGACATATTAAATAAAAATGAACATATTAAAATATATATATATATATATATATATATATATATATATATATATATATATTATATATACATATATATTAATGTTAAATAAACTCCTTACTTTAATAAAATAAAATACAATACAATAAGATGCAATGAGCCTTATACTCACAGAATCCAAAAAATTCAAACAAAATGCATAAGTAATGTCATTATATCAACATAGACTCTAATGTAATAGAACATATACAAAAATTAATAAATACATACAAAAAATATATACAAAAATTAATAAAAATTAATAAATGTTCCTACGTTTCTTCAAAGTCGGCTTGATAGAGGCTCTCTCATTCAAGCCGACACCCCTATCAGCTCTTAACCTAATGATCCACCTACTCTCCCTATCCTCAGTGTGATTAGTAATGTCACCTCGTCTAATGCTTGGGTAAATCAATTCAAGGACCCTGAAGCCAAAGACGTGATCATTGCCACATAATAAAACATGCTTAGCTAAGGCATTAAAAGTAGAGCCTTTCCTTATGTGGTACTGATGTTCACGTATCCTATCCCTAAGTCTCCGACTAATTAGGTTAAGAGCTGATAGGGGTGTCGGCTTGAATGAGAGAGCCTCTATCAAGCCGACTTTGAAGAAACGTAGGAACATTTATTAATTTTTAATAATTATTAATTTTTTATTTATTAATTTTTGTATATATTTTTTGTATGTATTTATTAATTTTTGTATATGTTCTATTACATTAGAGTCTATGTTGATATAATGACATTATTTATGCATTTTGGTTTGAATTTTTTGAATTCTGTGAGTATAAGGCTCATTGCATCTTATTGTATTGTATTTTATTTTATTTTATTAAAGTAAGGAGTTTATTTAACATTAATATATATGTATATATAATATATATATATATATATATATATATATATATATATATATATATTTTTTTTTTTTTTAATATGTTCATTTTTATTTAATATGTCATGTGTATTTGCATATATGTCTTTGTTTATTTGTTCTGCCTTTACATGGCTATTTTTATTCAGATAGATTTTAATGTATTACATAATGAATATTGAGTTTAATTGATTAATTAGATTGCACTATTTATTCAATTATTGTGATGCTTTATAAATGCTTCTGTGTACCCTGGTCATTGTGATCTGAAGAAGCTCTAAGGGAGTGAAAGCGCTTATCTGACCTGCAGTGTGTTATTTATTTTTTTATATTAAATATTTTGTCTTCCACTTCGCTCACGCCTAATTACTTTTGTTATATACTTTGAATTTACTATTTTTCGGCTGAGCGTTTACCCAGATATTGGTTGGATTATTTGTTCTTACAGAGTCTATATTACGTTGTCAAAACAGAGTCAATGAATACCTGTTCACCGACCAATAAACCGCTAAATGTCAATATTTCAAACAGCCACTTCAGCAATTTTTTTTCCGAGTGGAAAAAAATGCTTGGCCAACCAAAACCCAGACAATACTTCAAACCCTTCAAAGTAGGAGGCTTCACCCCCACACTCTCCAGTCTGGGAGGCTGTGACCCCACACACCCCCAACTATATATACCAACTCTGAGGTCACACTACGGTGGGGAAAAAGGCAAATTCCTGATGATGACTAAGGAATTTTTCCCCAAGGAAAATATTCATTTAAGTGGCTGTTCGAAGTATTAGGATTTCGATGTTTACAGGTGTTCGCTGACTCGGTGTTCCGACAACATTATATAGACCCTCTTCGACAACCATACTTACACAATCTCTCCCTAGCTACTCCTCAGTTGGGTTTACTATATACACTACAGACTTATTTTACAAACCAAACTAAAAATTCTCTCCCTTCAAAAACATTGTTACACCAACTCTGCTCTAAACTACCACCTCAAAATTAAAAAGAAGCTGCAACCTGTAAATCATCCCACCTACTGTGACCTAATTCAGTGTAGAGACACACATCCAAAGTCTGGCCTCCCCTCCAGTCTGTTATAACCCCCTAACCTCCTTAAAATCTCTAAACTTTACCACCATCAATCTTCAAAGCATTATAAATAAAATTCCACACCTACATGCCTGGTTAAACAAAATTAAACCCAACTTCACTGTCCTTACAGATATTTCTAATCAGGACCCTTCCAATAGCATTATCCTATACAATTATACACAGCAAATTACTGATATAACCAGATCCAACAATATAAAAAAGCAGAGGCTCAATTCTGAAGTAGATCCTTGTTTCTAATCCTAACAAAATCTCATCCTCTGGCACACTACCTAACAGTATTAGTGACCACCTCCTAGCCTTTATAATACATAAGACCACCTCAGATCTAAGTATACACCAAGTTAAGCAAACCAGAGATTTACCTCATTTCTCCCCCATCACCTTTAATGAAATCTTACAAAGTATCAACTGGACAGCACTAAAATATCTCCCTCTCGATGCTGTTGAATTCTTCAATTCAACATTTCTTAGGATCTTAAACAGTTTAGCCCCACCTCATCTAAAAAGAGTAAAGGCTAAACATGCCAGTTGGCTTTCGAATCACAGAAAACAAATTATGTCTACAAGAGACAAAGCCTGAAAAACCTGGCAAAAAAATAAAAATCATTCTGACTTCAATATAAACAGCTGCACAATCAGGCAAAATGACTAGTGATTAAAAATAAAAAAGAACATTTCCAAAGTCACGACCAACACAACAAAACCCAAAGAACTTTTGGGGTGCAATTAATTGTATTTATTTAACATTTGTTTACTGGGAAAGTTCAACTTGGAACAAACTCAATTTTCAGAGGTGGCCAGATGAGAAATGCTCCAGATGCATGTCTTTGTAATGTGGGAGGAAATCAGAGCACCCGGAGGAAGCCCACACAGATGCAGGGAGGACATACAGACTCTGCACAGAAGGCACCCCAGCTGAGAATTGAACCAGAGAACCTCTTGCTGAGGTGACAATGCTACCGCTGCACTACTGCACTGTCCAATTCTGTACTTCATCCAGGTACAAATAACAATCCTTGTCCAAATCCAAATAAAACTCCCACTGAGGTAGCCTCACTCTTCAATTCATACTTTACTGACACCATAGCTAAGCTCGCCACCACCTTCCCGCCAATAAATCCCAACTCACCTGAACTTTCTTTATCACATTCCTCAACTGCTCCAATGTCTTTCTCATTCACACCTATGCCAACCTCCACTATAAAAAAAAAACTCCTTTAAAAACTCAAACCCTGTACTAATGCATCAGACAATCTACCTGCAGAATTACTGCAACTCTATTGCCTACCCTGTCAGCATACTCCTTAATAGGTCAATTCAGGAGTCTCTTATACCACACATCTGGAAGAAAGTATTTGTACTTCCACTTCACAAAGGCAGGAACAACTCTGACATCTCTAATTTCTGACACATCGCTATCCACTCTCCTATCTCCAAAATATTAGAAAAAATGTGTTCACACTTGGCTTCTTAATCATTTTGTTAAAAAACAAATACTTTCTACCACTCAGTATGGCTTCAGGCCAGGTCATAGTACCTGCACCGGTCTCATATCCTTTATGGACAAAGTAAATAGGGCTGGTGATGCTGGTTACACAGTCTCCTCACTTTTCCTTTACCTCTCTTGAGGCCTTTGATATGGTTTCCCTTCCCCTTCTGCTCACCAAACTCCTCAGCTTAGATCTCTCACCCCCTACGTTAAACTGGTTCCCAAACTATCTCACTGATAGGCAACAATCCACCAAATAGCAACACTCCTTCTTATCTTTTCTCAACACAACTGCAGGTGTACCTCAAGGATCTGTACTAGGTTCCCCCTATTTAGTATATTCATTAACAACTTCCGTCACTGCGGTGGTGGTGCTGCGGTAGTGCTGTTGCCTAACAGTAAGACGTTGTCCCGTTCGATTCTCAGCTAGACCATCTTCTGTCTGGAGGCATGCATGAATGGGCGTACCTTCATTGAAGGTTGTGCATCAGGGCTGGCAACTCAGCACGTAAAAATTTACTGCCAATCATTAGCGGACCGGAGTTCCGCTGTGGCAACCCCTAACCAGGAAAAGCTGAAAGACACAACATTAACAACTTCCGTACCACTCTTACCCATGGCACTGTTATCCAATATGGAGATGATACAACAATCATCTGCATTGCCCAATCCATATCTGAGCTACAACTTCTTACCCAAGATACCTTTACTTCAACCGAAACTTGGATGTCAAATAACCATCTCATTCTAAATCCCAATAAAACTAAACTTTAATAACCCCCCCAAAAAAATAACACCCCTCTTAACAAGAATGAATTCTCTGTCCAATCCCAAAATAATACTATCATTGAAGTCATTCCAAGTACTAAACTGCTAGGGGTCGTCATCGATAAAAACCTAACATCTGACCTCCATATCCACAGCAACATCAAAAAAAAAAAACACTAAAACAAAGGTATCATCTATAGACACAATTATTTCCTTCACTTCACTGCAAAAAAATCTCTAGCCTCATCCCTTCTACTACCATCTCTGTTATATGGTGCCCCATCCTCACCAGTATCTAGTCCTCCCTAAAAAAAACAAATTGACTCATGCTACAATAAGATTGCTAAATTTGTAACAATTTCAAAATTCTCAGCCCACCACTGCTTACCTGTACATTAGCTAAACTGGCTTGAACTTCAACACTTCACTTATTTACAAATTAACTACTGCACATAAATGAATATACAGACCATCAACTTGGCCTTCCCTCTCCGCTGTACTAACTATATCAACCTAATAGGCCTCTACTGCACATAAATGAATATACAGACCATCAACTTGTCCTTCCCTCTCCGCTGTACTAACTCTATATCAACCTAATAGGCCTCTAAGATCTGAAAACAAACTTTTGCTGAAAGTTGAGAAAAACAAATCTTTCAGCTGGTCAAACGCTGTACTCTTTTACTGTCTTGGAATGCCCTTCCACCTTCAGTCAGAACAATTGGAAATCCTGCTCTCCTTAAGAAGCCCCTCAGAAAACGGCTCTCTTCCCTTTGGCACTGTACGTGTGCCAAAATAAAACTTCCTAAAGCCTGACTCATTCCACTATGACCCTTACAATATTCCATCTCATTATTCACTTAACTTTCCTTTCTTTCAAGTACCTTTGCTAACTGCATGAGCTCTCACTCTGTCTTGCTAAACTTCAGCTACTTATGCCTGCAAAACAACAACAATTAACAATCAAAACTGCTACTCTGTCTGACAAACTCCATCATCAATGTTACAACTTCACACAAGTATATGTGCAACATATGTAAATAATTTATACTGCTGTGCTCATACTATTTCTGTGCATTGTGACTGTATATACTCTGTATTGTGTGTTATTTCTTGTATGTGCTACTAATGTAAGTGGAGCTTTTCTACCCAAGCATTGTACATTGTGTGCATTGTGGCTGTAAATACTGTGTATTGTGTGTTATTTCTTGTATGTACTACTAATGTGAGTGGAGCTTTTCTCCCCTGGCCTCCACTGAAAATGGGCTCACCTAGGCCCAGTGGAATTTCCTGGTTAACAAATGCAATACATAAATAACCTAATCCTGTCAGGCCTTCTTCTACAAGAAGCAGTGATGGGTCTCTGATTCACTCTCCTCCTGTGGCACCAAATCATTTAGTACTAGATAGGGAGGCCTGGTGACTTTGACCTCACATAGCGAACTGCTGGTGAAATTAACATAAATCCATGATACTAAGGAAAGGTGGTACTTAAATTTGGTGGAGCTGTTCTGAGTTTGGTGACCTTAGCCAGAGATCTAGAGTGCAGTTTAACTAAATCCAAGGCATCCACTGTGTTCAACAAAAAAAAAGTATATTTTAAGCTTGCATTCCACTTTTTGAACTGTATTCTGCTTAATTGTTGCTTTCTATTTGCTGTTTTTACTGCTGTGACTATTTTATTCTGTACTTTAAATTTGTACTACCTCTGTATTTCATAGCACAGACTAGATTCAGATTTGCTGAATCTAGACTGATTGGTATCACTTGAGCACTAAAACCAGTCATCCTACATTAAGATGACCATCCTGCACCCTTGTGGCAGAAGTGAGAAGCCCAGGACCCATCTGAATTGGGGATTGCTGGAAAAAATGCTCAGTTTTGGACTTTCCTATTGGTTAGTTTGTGTTAAAACTGTTTAACTTTGCTTGTATTTAAGCCCTGCATTTGTGGGTTTTGTGCTCAAGTTTGGCGGAGTTGCTCAGAGTTTGTTAACCTTAGCCAGAGATCTGGAGTGAATCTGAACTAAATTCAAGGCATCCAATGTATTCAACAAAAACTAAGTATATTTTAAGCTTGTGTTGCACTTTTTGAACTGTATTCTGCTTAATTACTGCTTCATTTTTGCTGTTTTTACTGCTGTGACTGTTTTATTCTGCAAGATGGCTGATGGCCAGCAGGCATAGGGACCCCCCCTAAGAAGAAACAATTACATAAAATAATAGTGTGCATTAATTATTAATTGCAAACTTGTAGACATAATTCAAATAGTATAGAGGAGAACAGGAAATATAATGCACGGTCTACCCTAGGAGACATAAAATAGGTGATAAAAGAGGTTACTATAAAGCAACAGGTTTAACAGGTGAAACTTGAAGCTTAAGAGCTGTTTATCTGCAGTGAAATGCAGACAAAGTTTTCTTCACAAAATGGATTTAAAAGGATAAGCAAACATTTACTCAATGCACTTTTAAGTAACTCTCAGTTCATAGCTGAGAACTCACAAATCCATAGTTCTATTTTAAACCAAAGTCTCTTAACAGATTTAGCAGTTCAAGCCAAATTGCTGCAAATCCATCCACAGGATCATCATATGATACCAGGCTAAAAACCTTCAAGGGCATTTTTAAGCTTAGCCATACTTCCAAGAAATACTAAAAAGGAATTGGTCCCATAAGTTATGTGGGGGGGGGGTATATAAAGTCGGGCATGAGAGGTCAAGCAGTTACAAGCTTCATATATCTCTAATAGAGACATAGTTGTCAGACCAGGAGTAAATTTGTGAAGCTCCACCCACTGATCCAAATTTTGTTTCAATAAGTGAAAGGAAGAATGGATGGGAAGCCTGTTCCAGAGAATGGTCAGCCTGTCCTATGTATGTTTCAGGCTATGTTTAGGACCCTGGATAAGCCACCTCTTGTGATGTTTGTTTTATGGATGTGCAATAGGTCAATTAAGGCTGGATAAGAGGATAGGCCTAACTATAGGTTACCTCTGTGTACTATGCAGGAGATTGACTATAAATCCAATGCTTTGAGGTTGTCCACGTAGGACTTTCTTTCTACACCATGTATTCTTTTTTTGAGGAACCTCTGTGGTTGCTAAATTTGTTATATATGCCTGGTCAGGTACATGCAGAAGAACAAATTGTACTCACTGACTGGTCTCATATAGACAAAGTACAACAGAACAATGTTATATTTGGACTTTGATGCCATACCCTTGCTTATATGTTGTGCAACATGGAATGGTTTTCTTGATAATGCAGACACTTTATGGTCAAAGGCTAAGTCTCTGTCTACATCTATTCTTAAATCCCTGACTACTGGCTCTACTCTAGGGTTGTACTATTGATATAATAATTTGCAGATGTGGATCTATTACAGAACGATACTATTGTGCACTTCTTAGCATTAAGTTTAAGACCACAATTCCAGCACCAATTGTTTGTCTGTGTTAGGCCTTCTTGGATGATGTTTCATGACAGGATTGAATAACTGCACCTAATTTGCAATCTGCAAATTTTGTCTGCCAGAGTCTTTTGATGTTAGCCTTGACTACAAAGAAGTAGTTATGAAAGAGGAGCAGTCCCAGCACCGAGCCCTGAAAGATCCCACTAGTGACTGAACTTTATGTGGAGGTAGATTCCCCTATCTTAACTTCTTGGGTCCTATGTATGAGTCAGTTGGCTTTCCAGCAGGTAACATAGGGGTTTATACCTAATTCAGTGAGTTTGTCTACAGTGCCCAAGTAGGGAACTGTGTCAAATGCTTTGGCCAAGTTGAGGAAGGTAGTATGTACCATTTTGCCCTCATCTATTGCTTTGATGATCTTCTCAGAGAAATCTACCAAGTTGATTAGACATGAACTTCCCCTGTGCAAAACCAAACTGAGTTGCATCCAGCTTCTGAATGGTTATTATGTTGTTATTTATCATATCCATAATAATTCTTTCCATGGCTTTGCATATGTGATTAGTCTGGCTTACAGGTTGGTAGTTTCCTGGGTCTGTGTATGCCCCTCCCTTGTGTAGTGGCATTTACAGTCCTCTGTTTGCTTGGCACGAAGCCTTTTTGGAGGCTACAATTGAATAGTTCTTCTAGAGGCACTGAAAGGTCATGTTTTATTCTATTAAGGAGGCATTCTAGGATATCATCAGGTTCCATTCATGCAGTTTTTTCCTTGGAGACTATTTTGAAGACTTGTTCCCAGGTGAGAGTTGTGGGACCTATAGTTGGAGACATTTCTAGAGCTGTGTCTGGGAGTAAAATTGTAGATGAATTTATCAGGCAGTAGGTTTGCTATGTCCTCAGGCTCAGTATAAGTGGCTCCATTTACAACTACAAACCACATTTAGTTTTGCTGTTAGGCCATGATTACAGCCATAAGGTATACCTGTCTGGTATTCTGTAGCTTCACAGTTTCCTTATGTCATGTCCCTCCTAGAGTACCTACTCTAGACCTAAAATATCTCTTCTGAGAGAGGTTAACACCTCTGTCAATGGTAGGCTTTTTTCTTGTAACAGCATTTCTCAAGCCATTTGCACAGAGCATTACTGTAGTATACCTGATATGTGTCCTGCTGCAAGGGATTTTATCATAGCATATTGTGTATATTCAGAATTTGTAATGTAATAGCTACATTTCTGACAGCTCACAGCAGTCACTGTTATAGAAAAAAAGAGAGTACATAGAATCCAAATTCTCATCATGAAGCTGATGTCAGAGAAATGGTTCAATGAGAGAGATGAAGGGGATAGAGAGATAGACAGAGGGACCTGAGGTGAAAAGCTATAAAAGTTATGATAAAATAACAAAGGAGAACAAAATAACTAAAGCCAGGATAAAAAAGTGAATAGTAGAAGGAGTAAGCTTTGATCAAAAATATTTCATGTACACAGCAGAAAAGAAAACTGGAGGTACAGATATTGCAAAAGTGATAGGCTATTGGGACACAAAAGAGGGCAATGAAGTACTAAATTACCTCCCCTTGGGAGCAAGGGTGGTAGAGACAAAATGGGAAGATGGTTGTGGAGGAGGTACTGGTCAAGATTAGGGAGGGCATTCTGCAGCTGGATGTTCCCCTTGGTGACTGTGTGCCCTATGACTAGAACTAAGCCTATAGTTTCTAAAGAAAAAACAGTGACCTCACCCAATCAGTGGTCCCCCCCCAAAGCTGAAAGCACTCTTCTGGACAACCTTCCAGTGTATCGTGCAGCAATGGCTTTTATTGCAACATTGACAGGACACTATTAAGAAAAACAAAAAAGTACCATGTCTGATGAAGTGGTGAGAGCTCACCGTGAAAGCGCTTACTCTCTTTTGTGTGCATTAAAGTTTATTTTACCTTCAGCTGTGTTAGCTTCGGTACTTTTTTGTTTTTCTTAGTAGTTACTTGTTACTGTACCAATCTATTTTTATTCTCAGCATACTTTTTACACTATTGACAGGACACTACTTTAATTTACAAGTGAATAAAAACAGTGACCTCACACAATCAGCACCCCCCCCCCAAAAAAACTGATAGTGCTCTCCTGGACAGCCTTCCAGTGGATCATGCTGCAACGACTTTTATTACAACATTGACAAGACACTACTTTACTTTGCAAGTCAATTAAAAACAGTGACCTCACACGGTTGACCCTCCCCCCCATAATTGAAAGTGCTCTCCTGGACAAACTTCCAATGGATCATGTTGCAACGGCTTTTACTACAACATTGACAGGGCACTACTTTACTTTAGAAATGAATAAAAACAGTGACCTCACACAATCAGTGGTCCCCCACCCCCCCAAAAGTGAAAGTGCTCTCCTGGACAGCCTTCCAGTGGATCGTGCTGCAACGACTTTCATTAAAACATTGACAGGACACTACTTTATTTTACTTTACCAGTGAATAAAAAACAGTGACCTCACACAACTGGCGGTTCTCCCCCCACCAAAACTGAAAGTGCTCTCCTGTACAGCCTTCCAGTGGATTGTGCTGCAATGGCTTTTATTACAACATTGACAGAATGCTACTTTACTTTACAAGTGAATAAAAAGCAGCGACCTCACACGATCAGCATTTCTCACCCCCCCCCCCCAAAACTGAAAGTGCTCTCCTGGACATCCTTCCAGTTGATTGTGCTGCAATGGGTTTTATTATAGCATTGACAAGACACTACTTTACTTTGCAAGTGAATAAAAACAGTGACCTTACACAATTGGTGGTTCCCCCCACCAAAACTAAAAGTGCTGTCCTGGACAGCCTTTCAGTGGATCGTGCTGCAGTGGCCTTTATTACAGCACTGACAAGACAGTACTTTACAAGTGAATAAAAATCAGTGACCTCATAAAATCGGTGCCCAACCCCCAAAACTGAAAGTACTCTCCTGGACAGCCTTCCTGTAGGTCATGCTGCAACAGCTTTCATTGCAACATTGACAGGACACTATTTTACTTTATAATTGAATGTAGGTGCCTCATTCATGGTGAACGTACTCCTAAACTTTTACACTTAAAAGCTACTTTTAACTTTATTCAGCTAATTTGTAAATAATTGTATATTGTAATAGTGCTCACTAAGCCAGGGATAACAGCTGCATATGACCCTCCTGTAAGCCGCCTCTCATTCTTTCAGACTAGCAGACATCTCTCCATTGACTCCTTTTAACACTTGTAGTTTGGTGACCCTGTTCCTCAGACGCGTATTTGGACCCAGGGCTTATAATTCCCTAACAAAAAGATACCTTCAACCCTCTATCTTGCTACCATGCTTTTCCCTTGGACTTTCACAGACTAGTGATTAAACTTTTATATGACTTTCAAAACTAGTGTAAATACTTTCTTTAATTTGTCTTTATTGTAAAGCCATCCTATACCTTTTTCTTCTATTCCTGACTTACCTGGTTAGTGTCTATACTGATACTGATAGTTTTTATTCTGCAGGCTCATTTCTGCTGTAGCTTCCGGTGCTGCCCACTCGTGTGCTCAGGCTCACTCCCATCCTCTGCCCTACCCCAATTCCCACCCACCCCAGGATCAATTTTCTTTATTTCTAGACAGGCTCCTCTCCTTCTCGCTATCCTCCAATCAGCACTCCATCTACACTTTTCAATCTCACTTCATCCATTATCTCATCAAACGATGTATCCACACTCAACACCTCCTCTCAATCTCCCTTGCTTTCCTTACCCTTCTGCACTTAACTTCCATCCACACAATGCACTACAATTTAAAACCTCTACCTATCACCTCAAACATAAGTCCACCTACACCCAGCTACCACCTAATTCATCGAGGGCTTATTGCATTATACAACCACTCTGTCACCAGATTTAAACTAGTAACTGAAGTAAATACTAAACTTAGTCTAACAACTTTATACAAACATCCCATACTCAAAAGAAAACTAATAACCACAAACCTGCCTGTCATTAAAGCAAAACTTCACTATGCTGGGACATTTATTTATTTTATTTATTTTACATTTGTTAACTGGGCTAGTCTAACTGGATATATTTCCATTTTCAGTAGAGGCCCGGGGAGAAAAGCTCCACATAGAGATAAACACAGTTACATAGTATGCAAAAATGAGCTGAAATAAAAAGGAGGTGGGAATAGACAAATATACAGGATAACATCATAGGATTCAACATTCACATAACATCATAGGATTCATCATTCACACACAAAAAAAAATAAAAAATGGAAACTTATTTCACATTATTTTATAGGAAGGTTATAAAAAGAAAGTAAAAGAGAAAAAATATTCAAAATGAAAAGAGTAAGAAGATCAGTTAAATTTATACTGTCAGTAAAAGAAATGAACCTAAAGGAGGAGAAGGATAATAGAGAGGTAGCTCTTATAAAGTGATGGTAGTAAAGCTTGGACATAAAAAGAAGGAAGAAGGAGAGGGAGAGGGAGGAGTAGAGGAAAATTGTGGGAGATTTAGTCGGGGTTACTGCAGGGACATAACCAGTGATTTTTAAGGTAAGTTCTAAGTTTTTGTTTGAACAGAACAGGAGTTGGAATAGACCCCAACCCCAACTCCGAACCAACCCGAAATCCCACAACCCAACAACCAATAAATCTCTCACCACAGCAACCATTAAGCTGCAAATTATCAGGAATAAAATTCCAGACTTCCATGCCTGGATTTCACACAGTAGGCCAGATATAATAGCAACCACAGAAACCTGGCTTAAACCATGTATAAAAACATAGAATTTCTACCACCTGACTGCTCCTGCTTAAGATACAACAGACCCCGTAAAAAGGTAGAGGTGTTGCATTAATTTATCCAAGCCATTTCACATTAGTACCATATCCCATCTCCACCTTACAATTCACATCTGCCAAAATTGTTCTGCATTCTTGGAATCTATATCCCACTAGGCAATAGTATACCCATCCTAGAACAAATCCTTGCCTGGACTTCAAAAATCTGTACCAGTGAGACAATTATCCTTGGAGATGTAAACATAGATTGGACAGAAGCCACAAAAATCAACAATCAATAAATATAAATCTATTCAATTATACCCAGCTTATCAATGAAATAACTAGACCCAACAGAACAAGTAGTGGTTACATCATAGACTGGATATTAGTCTCACACAGCAGGGAGTGTACCTCAAACCATAAGTGATCATCTCCAAGCATACATAATACATAAATCCATCCTAGCCCCTAGTCACCACCAGTACAGACTAACTAGAAATATTTCCAGTTTCGATCAAACAACTCTAAATGACACCCTGGCACAAGTAAACTGGAGCATTCTCAAAGTCCTCCCACTACTGAAGCCATTGAATTATTTAATTCAGCCTTCTTAGATATCCTAAACAATCTAGCTCCATACAGCAAAAAAATAATTAAAAACAACAATACTACCTGGCTTACTCATCCCACAAAATTACTCCTGTCTAAAAGAGACAAATGCTGGAAGCTATGGCAAAGAAACAAACACCCCCCAATACCTCCTACAATTCAAACAACTGTGTAATCAGGCAAAATATGCAGTAGTGAAATATAAAACAACATTTCTATCTATCTAATAAAAATGCCATAAACAAAACCCTAAGAAATTCAGGAGTGCAGTCTCAACCTTATTTAACCCAGGATCCAATAACAACCCCTGTCCTGATCCAGACAAATCTCCACATAAATTGCCACAATATTCAACTCACATTTTATAGACTCCATTGCTAAATGTACAGGAAATTTTCCTCAAATAAATATCGCAGCACACTCACTAAATATAAACACCATGCCAGACTTTATCTACTCCCCCATCTGTACCTCAACTATCTTGAAACTACTCCTTAAACTCAAACCATGTACTAATGTGCCTGATAACCTATCCCCAACATACCTACAGATGTCATCAAAGTCTATAGCTTATCCAGTTAGCATACTTATCAATAGATCTCTCTAAGAACAGCAAGTACCCACTGTCTTGAAAAAAGTGTATATTCTCCCAGTACATAAAGGCAGCCAAAACATAGATTTCACCAGTTTCCAACCAATAGCAATCCTTCCCCTCTATGCAAAATTCTAGAAAAATATGTCCACAATCAACTCCTAAAGTATCTCCTAGACAATAAAATCTTGCTCCCCACCCAACACGGTTTCAGACCTGGACACAGTACCACCAAAATTGCGTCCTCATTATTCCTTGACCTATCAAAGGCAATTGATACCATCTCACATCTACTACTACTCACTAAACTATCTAACCTAGGAATCTTACCCCCTGCCTTAGATTGAAACTCTACCTTACAAATAGACAACAAGTAACAAAATGGGACCAGTACTTCTCACCTTATCTCCCGATATCAACAGGAGTATCCCAAGGCTCTATACTTGGGCCCCTTCTTTTCAGCATATTTTCCAAACCTCACCTATTCAATATGCAGATGATTCCACCATCATCAGCTCTGCTTACTCCACTGGTAGACTCCAAAAACTAACTCAAATCTCCTATTCATCCACAGAAACATGGATGAACAACAGTCACTTAGCCCTAAATGCTAACAAAACCAAACTCCTTCTATTAACCCCTAAAAGATCCACCCCCATAAACAGGTCAGAATTTGCTATTCAGTCTCAGAACAGCACTGTCATCAAAGTAGTGCCCCACACTAAACCCCATGAAGTTACTATTGATGAAAATCTCTCCTTTGACCTTCATATCCTAAACAACATCAGAAAGACCCGTCAAATGTTAGGTCTGCTTTACAGACACATAACTTACCTCAACCACTCAGCCATAAAAAACCCTAGCATCCTCCTTTCTTTTACATCTCTGCTATATGGTGCACCTCCCCACTCACAGGCATTCAACTCTCTCTAAAAAACAAACTCGAATCTTGTTACAATAAAGTAGTAAAGTTTGCTAATAATGCTACACAGACCTCCCATCACTGTATATCCCTTCAAAAACTCAATTGGCTCAAACTACCTCACTTTCTAAACTTACCTACAACTCACCACTGCACATAAAATCATAACTAAACCAGAAGATTGCTTCATCCCTAGCCTCACTAATGTCACCCTACAACAGTGCTAGATACCTCAGATCAGAAAATAAATGTCTTCTAAAGGTAGAATTACCCAACCTTACAGCTGGCTGAGCTCTTTACTTCATTGCTATAACCAATGTGTGGAATTCCTTACCCACCACAGTCAGAACCACTTCTGATCACACCATTTTCAAGAAGTCTGTGCAAGAATACCTCTCCAAACTATGGCTCTGTACTTGCTCAAATAATTCGTCCATCATTACATGAAACTGGAAACCTCTCCTAACAACTTTAATATTTTGAAATATCTATCTTCACTTAATTTAACTCCTTTAACTTTGTTTTATGCATCCTCAACTACAAGATGAAATTTAAAGAAAAGAAAGCCTAATTCTAATTGTATATCAACATGTATATATTGTACCTGAATGTAAATCATTGGTATTTTTTGCATTTTGTATAATGTTGCTTGCTAGTAACTTGAATCTGTTAACAGTCATTATGTAACTTTATCTCATCAATTTATATGTAATATGTGGAGCTTTTCTCCCAGGGCCTCCACTGAAAATGGACACTCCCAGTGGACTATCACAGAAAATAAATGCAACTAAGTAAATAAATAAACAATAATAAAGGACAGGCCCCATAACCCAAAGTGTTTCAGCTGTAAGATAACCTTGGGTAAGATTCTAGA
This sequence comes from Protopterus annectens, assembly GCF_019279795.1. NCBI lineage: Eukaryota > Metazoa > Chordata > Ceratodontiformes > Protopteridae > Protopterus > Protopterus annectens. Next base: position 226,263,329 of record NC_056741.1, read on the forward strand.
GATGCTTCTGAAAGATGGCTCCATATATCACAGAAAAGTGGTGAAATACTATTCAACTGGATGATAACAGTTTTGATAATTTCTTACAAAGGAGTTAATAGAACCAACAGTAGTAACTACAGATCTGTCAGCCTGACCTCACTCACTAGGAAAATTATCAAAATTGTTGTTATTAAAGCATTATTAGCATGTCTGGACATCATATGACTCCAGAGCAGCATATACTCATATGCAGCAGTTTCAGCCATTCCAACTATATATATTTCTGTCACTAGGTTATAATGCATCTGAATAGTCTGGTCCTAGCTGTTGCATTCTGCCTTAACTACAATACTGCATTTGACTTAGCCATTTACAGAATGTTACTGAATAAACTGCACAAGTTTCAACTGTGAGGAATGTAAGAGTTTGATATTGCCTCTGTGTAAGATCAGAATGCGATCATTGGGCAATTACTTCAGAAATCACAACCTGTTGTAACATTTCATTCTAATGGTGCAGACTGAAATTAGCTCTTTTTAGAGGGGACAGCCTCCATGCCCAAACATATGCATCATCTGCTTGATTGCAGTATATTGAGGAGAGGAGAAACTGCCAAAACATAGCAGTTTCGAACAATCACTGTTTTTTTGTTCTATCAGAAGTTACTAAGTGGTCTGTGATGAACCACTTTTACAGGAAACATAAGGCAGCTAGTGAGATGAATGGAAACGTAGGTAGAAGGGAGTATTCAAAGTACAGTGTAAGGGGACCTCATCTAGAAAATTGTATAGCACAAAGGTTACAGGCTGGACCTGGTGTTCTTCAATGTATTTGTTTTAACCTGCTCTGAAAGCATTGAAAAATGTATTTGGAGATTATACCAATGTAATGAAGCCATAATGCAAGATGGATGAGAGAATTTAAGGAAGTATCTAGAAAAAATAACAAAACAATAACAAATGCAGTAATTAAGAGTGATTGCAGATATATAGAAAGTGCTACCGCTTGGTTAGATTAATACATGGGTGAAATGCAGATCTGGAAGGTTTGAAAAGAAGCAAGAAAAGATGGGAATTGTTGCATATAAGAGGAATAGCCTTCTGAGATTTGAAAATGACTCTCTTACTGAGCAGGACACTTGCTAGGCCTTGGAATATGGCATGCCATTTTGGAGACTGTATAGAGAAAAAGTAAAGAGTGTACTGTAAGCAAAAAATGGAACGTACGTGTGGAAAGAGACTAGGAAACTAAGAGCAGAGGCTATGAAGAGTGATGACAAGGAGATAAGGAAGACAAGCAACCTGTGATCCCACAGTCAGGAAAGGGTCTGTTGTGGATGGAGATGGAAAGACAGGGAAACTACAGGGAGCAACAATTGCTAATAATGGATACAAACTACAACCTAGACCTTTGGAAGTTTGACTTCATAGATAAGGTTGTCAGTACGTGGAGGATACTAAGAAAATGCATGGCAGAATTTTAATTAAGTCTCCAAATGCTTTCAATATGGCTTGCTACTGATGGACACAAACAGGATAGAGTAATTGAGGACAGATGAGCCAGTTATAGGGTACTTAACTGCAAGACAAATAAACACTAGTGAATTTTCCTTAAAATTCTGGCAAAATGGTCATTAATGTACATTTCCAAAAAATTATGCTTGAAAAAAGGTGGCTTAATTAGGGGGCAAAGACATGGTTATTATGTCAGAAAATTTATGTTAGACTTTTGGACCTAGAAAACAAGCAATAGAATTCAGGAATGCAATGATAGACACATAGTTCCGATGCTTTCTGTGGAAAAAATATGTATGTATATATATATATATATATATATATATATATATATATATATATATATATATATATATATATATATATGTATGTATATATATATGTATATATATATATATATATATATATATATGTATATATATATATATATATATATATATTTATATATATATATGTATGTATATATTTATATATATATATATATATGTATATATATATATATATATATATATATATATATATATATATATATAGAGATATCTATATATATAGATATAAATATATACAGAGATATATATATATATAAATACATGTATATATATATATATATATATATATATATATATATATATATATATATATATATATATATTGCAGAGTGTGCTATGTGGCGGATTCAGTCTGGTGACTGTGGACGCTGTAGTGTGTCTGACTATGGAGTCACCAATGACTAGTGTGTCTGGCATTGTGTTTGTCCTTAAGGGCTGTGACTGTTTGACACTCTGACTGTGAGGTCTATGTGTTGCAGGTGTTGTGTTCTGAGGTGGTGGTTGTTTGGTGTCTGCTTTGTGGCCTCTGCTGTTTTGGTAGATTTTTGATCAGAGCCTCGAAAGTATGTCTTTGCTTGTTTTTAATATGTTTATGGTATGACGGAGGTTGTAATGAGGTTGTAATGGTACCATGTGAGACTGGGTCTATACTGTGTGGTAACCTTCTCTCCTGACTGGTCTTGCCAGTCTCTATGTTGAGAGAGCTCAGCCCAGTTTGGCCAGATAGCTGCATAATGGTACTATGTGACTGGGTCTATAATGTGTGTGGTAATCCTTCTCCTCCTGACTGGTCTTGCCAGTCCTATGTTGAGAGAATGTTTCCAGTTTGGCCGTGATAGTTGCATCTCCTATGTATTTGTGTTTTGTGGGAGGAGGAGAGACACTCAGTACATGAGGCAATTGTAACATTGCCTCAATATTCCCAGGTTCACCAGCTGAGTGAGGAGAGGACACTAGCAATTGATCCCCGATATGCTAGAAGGATAGACAAAAAAAAACTTTAAAAAGATCTGGGGACGGTGACTGAAATGGGGGTTGCCTTTGGGGTACTATCTATGACAAGAGTGCCGTATCAAGGTAATAAGTACTGTAGAGCAAGTGCTAGGTTAACAGATAGAGAATAGTCTACTTGAGTCAAGAGAGAGGATCTTTTAGTTGTGGATACGGATTAGATCAGTAGTATAGTTCAGGAGGTGCTATGTGAGACTGAGCATGTGTGTGGTAACCTTTCCCTCCTGGACTGGTCTCCCTGCCAACCCTGCTGCTGAGAGAGCTCCAGCCTCCAGTTTGGCCACTGTGATATAGCCGTATCTCCTCGCATGTATTTGTGTTTTGTGGAGGAGTGGAGGAGGTTGTTCAGGTGTTGCGAGGTACTGCACATTGCCTCAATATTCCCAGGTTCACCAGCTGAGCAGGAGGTAATTTAATTAGCAATTTATCCTCTGCTAGAAGGATAGACAAACTTAAAAAGATTCTGTGGATGTGGTGACCGTAGAAATGGGGTTGGCTCTTTAAAGTACTACCGCGACAAGAGTGCCGTATCAAGGTATTGGCACTGTAGAGCAAAGCAGGTTTAACAGATAGAGAATAGTCTACTGAGCCGGGTGCAGAGAGAGGATCTTTTAGTTATAGGACAGCTTGATTAAATTTATGTTTTGTGGGAGGAGGAGAGGTTGTTCAGGCACATGAGGCAATTGTAACATTGCCTCAATATTCTCAGGTCACCAGGCTGAGCAGGAGAGGACACTAGCAATTGATCCCCATATGCTAGAAGGATAGACAAAAAACTTTAAAAGATTCCGGGACGGGTGACCGAAATGGGGGGTTGCCTTTGGGGTACTATATTCCTTATGACAAGAGTGCCGATCAAGGCATACAAGTACTGTAGAGCAAGTGCTAGGTTTAACAGAGAATAGTCTACTTGGAGCCGCAGAGATCTTTTAGTTATAGGATGCTGATTAGATCAGTGCAGTATAGTTCGAGGGAGGTAGTTTTAAGGGAAAATCTAGGAAGGACTTTAGGTAGCCCGAATAGTTTGGGAAACTACACACCGCACCTCGGCCCTAGTAAGCAGTGCAGTCTGGCTAAACCGCGGCAAAGCTGCTTTATAGCAGGGGGTTGAAAAGACAGGAATGTAGCCCGAATAGTTTAAACCTGCTTAACCGGCACTGCCTCTAGTGTGCAACAGTGGCAGCCCGCTAAACCTGCTAAAGGCTTTATAGC